>NW_025942000.1:0-31140 GCF_000764305.2 Hyalella azteca | reverse complement strand
AAGTGTCAACATTTGAACATCGAAGTTCTAACATCATGGCTTGGCCAATCTTACCGATGTCATTGTCATTTTTCACGTCATTAATATAAATCTGGAAGCAACGTAAGTAAGTAAGGAATTTCCCAGTTCAAATATTTATTTATTTACTTATATCAACTTCGAAACTGTACATATTTTAAAATTGAGTTGTTATGAGACCATAACTGAGAAAATGTTGCTCAATGGGTTAGTCCAGTCGTAAATGAGACTTTCGTTATTCCCTTCCTAACCCCCCCCGCTGAGCCGGACCGGGCGATGCTCTTGCAAACGCATAAGTACTCACAATAATTCCCTGCCACCATGGTAGAAAGTATTACCCTCTCAACCAATCACAGATGGGAGATGACATGACTCTGCCCACTCACAGATGAGAGATGACATGACTCCGCTCACAAGTACCTTTGAGCACTATATGTTAGAATTCCACCATGCTAACGCGTCAACTCAGGACTCAGGTTCTAAGAGTCAGCACAGTAATGAATATTCATTCATAGATCACAATTCAATTGGACATGAATTACAGAACTAAAGAAGGCAACATGGCTTTAGATGTGCCATCGGTGCCTTCTAATGAATGACTGGACTGGTTGTGGCAAGTAGGGTATGAACCTGTATGTCAACAGTACGATCCTGCATGCCAATGTTGTGACTACATTTACATTACCGACATCCTCCCGGCCGGCAAAATCAACACGATCAATACCTAATAACAATGCGCGTAAATGGACTATACAAATTAGGTCAATATGGCATAATTACAGAGCGTAATTATGCTATGTGATACATAATATGAATATATATATATTTGCAAGATAAGTCAATGGTCTGTCGTTTATTTTTGCTTCATTTGAGCAATAATGGTTTCCAAATCTGGGTGCGTTATGTTATGTCATGTGTACTTTGAATGTGCAAAAATTATAACTATCATATGAAAATTGTTATGTAGGTTATCATAGCATGAATCACAATAGAGTATCAAGATTGCAGCTCTGCCACCAGCCTTCATTGAATTATCCCGCCTTTTTTCTAAAATTCAATAATCTCTCTTCCAGCAAAGTTTGCGAAATTCGTTAGCTGCATAAAATACTCTCTGCTGTGGTGTTCGAGTTCCGGTTGACATGAAAACTTGCGGTTCCATAAATGGCGGGAAAGCTCTAATTGCGCCGCTCTGAAGGCAATTCATATAAATAATAATATAATCCACGCCTACGCTGGAGGAAGTTCAAACTTCAGAGGTGGAACTAAATGCAGTAAATTTGCAGTAAGTCAGAAAATACCAGAAAAATACCAGATTTAGGCATATATACCAGATCTATCTATACTGAATATTCATACCAGACACCTTTTGAAAATACCAGATTTGTGAAATCTGGTATAGAAATATACCATCTGGCAATGCTGGTTCAGCGTTACTTGAAATCATCTACAGACGATGTTGCCATTCCATTCAGATGAAAACTGCGTCTAAATCAGAACTGTGTCGGACGGCTCCGTGGCCCGCGCCGAGTGCTGCGCGGCGCGGAATCGATGACCGTGATTTGCACGAACGTCTGCGCGAAAAAAATATAATTAGATTGATTTACGCGAGAAATTTTCCCGTTTATATACATCTTCCTGAGTGTGGTGGCAATAGCAGGTAGAAAAAAAAAAAACACCCTTTAAAAATTTATTTATCATTCGCTAGGCCCTTCTAAGTTTCTAACTTGTTCTATAGTAATTCCAGACCTATTATAAAGCAATGAAATAAATGAAGTGATCACTAGTCTCTAGAATCTAGATATGTCCTTGACATCAAAATACATTTTGGTTTTTTTGCACTTTTGCATAAATTCTTGGATGCTACTGTAGTAATTTTGGTCACATCATTGCTAGAGAAATGAACTTCACACAGATTTTTGTAACTTATTTTATGTTAGCCCAACCTAAATTGTAACTTTAACATCAATTCCTACTTTGCCTTTGGTGTTAAATTAATTTGCACACTGCTCAAAGTGAAATATAAAAAGAACCCACATTTTTCTTGAAAAAATTTTTTTTTTTGCATTAGAGTTATATATTGACATAGCATATTTTGAGACTTTAACTGCAAATGCTCTCAAAAAATGTTTATATATGAATTTTTTCTAACACACTGGGCTTTTTAAAACATATTTGTCATTTTATTTTTTAAAATAATTTAGCTTCTTAACTAAAAACTAGTAGCAGTGCAACTTGCAAGCCTGACAATTTTTGGGTATATGCACTAATAGTATTCATGAAGTTTGGTACAATTTTCACAATACTGTAAAATGGGGTAACTTGGACCACTTTTTTTATAAATGATGCAATTTTTTTACTAGCTGAATTAAACTTGAATTGAAACATGCAAAATACAGGTCTATACTCTAGCTTCACTCACCATAAATTGCTGGCTCCTGCCTCTCATAGTCTTTATGTAATTAAAAAAAAAGTGATGGTCTTTGTTACCCCAGCTCTTGGGGTATCTTAGACCGGGTGGTAAAATCAATTATATTTTTTGGTAAAATAACTCCAAATAACTCCAGGTTTTGGTGCATTGTAGTAGAACTCTTCTTGTTACATATGAAAATGACAAACTTGAAAAAAAAGAGGGGCGCCGCCCCATAATGGGGGAAATGTGACTACCTAATGGCAGCCCTGATGGGGTAAATATTGACTGGCTTGGAAATTAAGTTAAAATTACCATATATAAGACTCTGTAGAGTCTGAAACATAAAGAAAAAACATAAATAGGCTGTCAAACATAAAATATGTTATATATAGTAGGTAATTTTATATTAACTTCCAAGCTGGTCTATGTTACCCCGTCAGGGCTGACATTAGGTGGTCTAAGTTCCCCCATTTGGGGGCAGCACCCCCTATTTGCAAACTAAGACACTTTCCTAAAATTTGTCATTTGCATATGTAACTAGAAGAGTTCTACAATGCATCAAAACCTGGAGTTATTTAACTAAAAAATGAAAAAATTGGAGGGGGTACTCTGACAGGCTTCAAATAATAGCTTTTTTCGTGGGTCACATTTTTAATTTTTTAACCTATTAGATATGCAAACTTTTAAACTTTCTATTGTGTTATGTAGCCTCAGTATTAGGCCTTTAATGCCCATGGACAAAATTTTTCTATGTCAAATAATTTTTGAGTTTTGGGGGTTTATGTTTAAAAACCGAAAAGTGGTCTAAGTTACCCCGCCGGTCTAAGTTACCCCATTTTACGGTACTGAGAAAAATTCTTCAAAAGATAAGGCAGAAAACTGGAAAATGTTTTTTTAGTCTGACACTATATTTAGTTCATATTTTGCTCTGGTTTCTGGCCTGTAGTATGATTCAAAACCATGTTTCCTTATTGTCAAACTGCATGAATTTTATTGTGATTGAAAGAGGATTGGTTATTGCTTGTTTCTGCTTCATTCAGTGATTTTTGTTCATCTTAACTCTACTTGAATCATTCTAAATTCTGCGGCTTTACAGTAAATGCACAATATGTCATAATGTTTTGATATATCATTTGTGATATGTTAAATATAATATAGTCATATGGGGTAAGATGGGATCACAGCCTTCATGGGGTAAGATGGGGTAAGAAAGGACCAGGTCATGGCGTGCATTCTAATTGCACTGAATTTAATTTGATGGATGAATATGATAGAGCAATCATTGCATGTCATTTCAGTGTTTGTTTCAACCCTTATCTGCAAATATTGAATTTTTGTTTAATTTTTAAAGAAAACCTGTGTAAAGAAGGGTCGCAAAATAGTTAACCCTATTTGGGAAATGAGCTCTGTTTAATGATGAAAAATTCTTTGGCCAGGTTTGTGGATGTAGGCAGGTAACCTCAAGTAATAAGCAATATTTGAGACATACTAGGCATTCCTACCTACTATC
This sequence comes from Hyalella azteca, assembly GCF_000764305.2. Taxonomy (NCBI): domain Eukaryota; kingdom Metazoa; phylum Arthropoda; class Malacostraca; order Amphipoda; family Hyalellidae; genus Hyalella; species Hyalella azteca. The sequence continues at coordinate 27,202 of NW_025942000.1, read as the reverse complement.
ATCACTGCCTGACATGTATTCTAAAATGGGGTAAAAAAGGACTGGACATGGGGTAAGACGGGATCACTAAATGATCCTGTTTTACCCCACAACGCCACAAGTGTTCCTATCTTTCCCCACAAATGGTCCTGTCTTACCCTACAAATGGTCCCCTGAGAGTTTATCAAAAATAGTTTTTAAATGAATATATTATTGTGCAGTACATGGAGTATTTTGGCCAAAATTTTTATCTTTTGCTCAAACTTCATTCTAACTTGTAAACTTTTTAATTAGAGAAATTTAGTTTACTATTGGAAATTGCGTCAAAGGGATGGAGAAAATAGGGAAGTCTTCCCATTAGTGAGCTGCAGAAGCAGAACTATGTGCAAGATTAGCTGGGGGAAAAATCATTGTGTGAGGCATGAAAAATAATTATTATCACAACTCTGTGAGAGGGCATGGGCTACCTTTGAAGAAGTGCACCATTAATGCAGTTAGCAAGAAAACAAATGATGTCTGACACTTGAGCTATTATCCAATTGGTTTTAGTACCAATTTGATAAATTTTTTAGACAATGATACTAATGGAATATACATGCAGCATTTAGCAGTGCTCTACAATGAACCAAAGCCAACCTAATATTACTATGCTTAACAAAGTTTTCTCGCGACAAAAATGCCAATCTAACTGATATTAGGGTTGACTTCCTACAATACAAAACAGGAACAAGTGGTTGTTTAATCAAATAATGTGTTTTAGATGGATAATATTGAATATCAGGTTCGTTCTTTTATTAAAAACCTTGTAACATAAGAATACCAGATGGTCCTGTCTAACCCCAGCCTGGTCAAAAGCCAATATATATGCAAAATGTCTGAGTTGTAGCTTAGAAGCCCATTGCATAAATAAAACTTGTGATAGGTTCATGTTTTTTTAGTTATTCATGAAATAGTTGCTACAGGCTTGTTAGTGATTTTGGTCCTGTCTCCCCCATCTGACTATATACCAATCTTGTAGGCTGCCAAGCAGTAAAAATTTTTTGGATTTTTGCTGGTCTCATGGTCCATATCTATTCAACTACATAGGCAGAGTGCATAATCCCAAAATTTTAATAATCCAACTCTATTTTACTGGTTGCACAATGAGTGTTGATTTTTGCAAATGAAGCTTAGATCAATTACGGTAACAATTTCAATGAAATGTTCAACAGTGTAAGTCAACTAAATATTATTCAATGTACTACACCACTGAAGTGCTAGTATGGTGTGCTACTGCCACCGACTCACTACACAGTAATAAAATACGGTTGGTTTTGTCACTTGGAAGTTTTTCAATAATAACAGCTTTCTTGGACACATGAAACTGCTGGCAATGATTGTCAATGACCTAAAGCAGGTTCTGCTTTTGTTCCTCTTTGTTAGTACACACTGAGTCAAAGTTCTTTATCAAAGAAATACCACGTTCAGCAGCACCATAGACAATCTTCAGCTTCTGCACTTCTTGACAACTGATGCAGTACTGTTCAATGCTGTTCTGGGCATCAGGCTCCTGCTGTAGGAAGTCAGTTTCAATTTGCATTGCCTCAAAAAAGCTTGTGTGTGTTAGATGGGACAAAGTTTGACAGAGTCAACTCAGACACAGTTCTCTCATCCAGAGATTCAACTCTAGGTGCATGAGGGTTTTCACTGGGTTTTGACCAGGCATGTACCATTTTGTGCTTTTCTGTATCAGTAACTTTTGAATCTAAGAAAGCAAGTCACACGAGTTTCACTCAAGCACCATAAATGGCACCTGAATGTCTTTGTGGCTGCACTGGAAATTGACTTATTAACCATTCCATAAGCGAGTAGATCTTCGAGTAAATGCAGATCATTTTGCAGAGCAATTACAGCAGATATGCATGTGTACCATGCTATAAGATACAGCTTCACTGTAAATGCATTGAACTCTCAAAGCCCTTTGAACTCAGACTGTGTGCAATGAAACGGGCAAATTTTCATGCTGTATGTTATTTTTGCTATCTGGCAGGCTCTGTGATAGGCACCTGGAGCCAGGAGCATTAATGTGAACTTGGCTTTTACCAAGAAATGCCTATTTTACAGTATATCTCACTGATATGCTATACTCTTACATGAAACATGAATGCACTATTGTATCATTTGTTTCTGTAATACAAATTATGAGAAAGAGAGAAGCAAAGCATTGTAACTTCTCCTGCAGTCTTGTCTGTACTGCACAACATAATGGCAAAATTTCTGGTCAAGCAAATAGTCTAGCAAAAAATAAACTTTAACAAAGGATTGTCAGCAAAGAATATGTAAATCAACTGTTGATTTCCTGTAAATAAGTAAAAATTCACACTCTTGCATCGTTCAACATAAAAATCAACTATTGTCATAAAAAATATCAACTGGGTATTAGAAACAGTAAAATAAAGTTGTTGTGCAACCATTAAATATTGAAATATCTCATTCAAATTTTTTTGACTTTAGTTTTAGGAAAAAGAAACTTTTAGGAGATAAGAGTACATACAAAAAATATAACTCAGTACTCACTGCAGTGAGTGGCAGAGAGCGCATTTTCTTGTCGACAAAAACATAGTCAAGTACGGACAGACAGACATGGATGGACATGATGAGCACAATAGCGCCTTTTTTCCATAAATGAGAAAATGCGCTACAAAGCTTAATATTATTACAACACTTCTCTTTAACTTCACTTCTTGTTTGTCTGTCTGTCTGTCTGTCTGTCTGTCTGCTACAAATCTTGTAATCGAAATTTAATACACTTCTACTTATCCTATCGATCTGAAATTTTGCACACTTGTTTAAAGTTGGAGACAATGCATGAATAAAATGTCAAAATAAATGATTTTTAAAATTAAAAAAAAAAAAACACTTTTACCTGTCTAATTGATCTGAAATTTTGCACACTTGTGTGAAGTCAGAGGCAATGCATGAATCGATTAACAGAATGAATAATTTTGAAAAAATTTATATATTAAAAAAATTTATATATATATTAAAAAAATTGAAAAATAATTTTTTTTAATTTTTCGAAAATTAGATGAGAAATTCATTGTATATCTGTAAGATTGGAGATACTGGATTCTTTGGAAGTGTTGTCTTTAAAAAGTAATTTTTAAAAGTATATTATTTTTAAAACACTTCTTTTTAACTTCACTTCTTGTTTGTTTGTCTGTCTGTCTGCTACAAATCTTATAATCAAAATTTAACACACTTCTACTTATCCTATCGATCTGAAATTTTGCACACTTGCGTAAAGTTGGAGACAATGCAAGAATCAAATGACAAAATAAATGATTTTAAAAATAATATTTTTTTTTTCAGTATTAAAAAATTGAAAAAATAATTTTGTCAGCTACAAATCTTATAACTGATATTTGACACACTTTTACCTGTCCAATTGATCTGAAATTTTGCACACTTGTGTGAAGTCGGAGGCAATGCATGAATCAATTGACCGAATAAATAATTTTGAAAAAAAGTATAAATTAAAAAAATTGAAAAATTATTTTTTTTAATATTCGAAAATAAAATGAGAAATTCATTGTACATCTTTAACATTGGAGACACTGGATTCTTTAGAAGTGTTGTCTTTAAAAAGTAATTTTTAAACGTATATTATGTAACCTTAATTTGCTTGACACCCTACAATCTAGCTAACATTTTAAGCCAAAAATTGAAGCTGATGGAAATTTTGAGTACATACTTCATCAGGGATGCAGGTTGGTAATTGGTATTCGAGTAGACCTGGGACATGGACTGCAAAATAAATTAATATTATTTTATTTGTGCAGATATTGAGGTGCCATTTGGAAGATTTTGTGCTGATGAATCATGGCTGAAGATTGGAAATCTCCTGCATTCAGGAATCGCAGTGTGCAACAGATTGCTGAACTGATCCGTGCTACTCCAACCCCATCTAATAAAAATGCTGGTGATATCGAGAGTCAAGTGAGTTAAAATTAATAAGAATTTTCATCTTTTGTTATAATGAGTTTTCAATATTTTATTCTTCTGTGTTTAGCAGTTGTCTGAAATAAATTTTTACTATGATACAATGCAGGCTATACCATGAACATTATTGTGATTCCTGGAGGGCTGTGAGCAAGGACTTGAAAATTTCCTGTAGTGCATGGTTGGAATTATTTGAATTTAAAAGAATGTATTTATTCAATGTTATTAAATGTTTGCATTTGAATTTTCTATTGACTGTATTAAGAAGTTCTATGAAGTTTTTGGTTCTTTTTTCACAAATTTGTGTTTAAGACACAGTTGATTACTCACACAAGTTTTTACTATTATTATTTTTTCAAAAGTGATCAAGTGTTTATCTTTTCAATAAAATTTCTACCTTCTTATCCCTGTTTCTCTCAGATCTTTTCGCGATCCAAATCCAAGACTGAATACCAGAGTATGCTCAGCCGCCTTGTGTCCCACCTGAAAGAACAGGCAGCTCCATCCAGTCAAAGTCATCCTCACTTAGCTGCCATGTTGACGGGTCAGCCTCCTCCTAACCTCCAGGGCCAGATGGGTCAAGCTAATCAACAGATGCCCATGTCTGCTCAGATGGGGCAGCAGCAGCAACAGATGGGAGGACAGGGACCAACTGGTCAGATGGGTGGACAACAAATGGGACAAGTTGGTCAGATGACCAATTCAATGGGTCAGGGAAACCCACAGATGGCTCAGGGTCAAATGGTTGGTCACATTTCACAAGGGATGGGTAACATGGGTGGGCTGGGGCAGTCTATGGGTATGGGTGGAGTTACTCTTAACCACAATCAGGCAATGGGCATGAATGGCCAGGGAAGTCCAATGGGTGTTGGTAGCAATCAAATGGGTGTGAGTGGTGGGTCAGGTGGCCAGATGAATGTTAGTGGCAACCAGACAGTCCAAATGAACATAGCAGGTAGTCAAGGCGGCCAGATGAATATTGGTGGAAGCCATGGTGGGCCAATGAGCATGAACAGAATGGCACCAGGCACTCAAGTTCTCAACCAGATGAACATGGTCGGGCAAACAGCCCAAAATATGGGCATGGTTGGAGGTCAGGTACTCACTAACAGCAACCCTGCAATGATGGGCTCCAACCAAGGACTGGTGTCGTCAAGAATGACTTCGGGCATCGGGATGGGAAGCCTCGGGAACGACATGTCGTGGCAGGGACCCAACACGCACATGGGCATGGCTGGCATGAAGAATAACATGCAAGTAAATATGGCGGGCAAGATGCGCCCTATACAGCAGATGCCAATGGGGGTACAAAATGTGCCGGGGCAACTGGGCGGACAGAATGTTAATACACAGCTCGGGAATGTAGGCATGGGTCGAGGTGTATCTGTCTCGGGGAACACAGCCACCATGCAGCCTCGGATACCCTCTCCGAATTACTCTGGAACTCCGAGCGTTGGGATGCAAAGACAGGGTATACCCGGATCTCCGGGCATGGCCCCGAGCAACCAGCAGCAGTCGCAGCAGATGATGGGTGGTCAGCAGCCCTCGCCTGCCTTCATATCTCCCTCGCCGTCTGCCACGATGATCCCCAGTCCTGTGAGCAGTGGTGGACGAACCAGCATGATGGGCGCACCGTCTCCTGGCAGTAACATGGTTAATACCCCTGGTCAGCCTCTGCAGCCCTCACCTGCCTCCGCCACTCCGGGAGAAGATAAAGCTTACTTTGAGAAGATTCAGCAACTGCAGAAGTATGTGAAGCCTTTGAAAGAGGTTATAGCTAACTCCGGTCGGGAAGAAGGGCAGAGCAATGAAATCTACAAAATGAAGAAATTGCTCGATCATTTAACGAATCCTATGCGAAGAGTTTCCACAGAAACACTGGAGAAGTGCGAGAAAGTTTTGGAAAAGATGTTGCAGAAGGAGAGTGCTGTTGAGGTGATCATGGACGGTGTGAGAGCTGCTCTTAAAGCGCCGAACTCAGCAAGTATTTTTCATCGTACAATCGCCCCTGCTCTAGAGAAGCTCACAGGATGTAGCATTCCCATGCCCCCTTCACCCAAACGTCGCAAAATAGAGGAACCTACTGAAGAATCGACAGCTCCAAAAATTAGCTATATCATTCAGGGTGAAATAGCGCGCCTATCTCCACGATTTAAGGTCAACTTGGACAGTCACCAACCAGCATGCAGCGACGATTTGTCCCTCACGTGTCACCTGGACGACACAAACCTGCCCTGCGTCCCTCCACTGACCCTCACTATCCCCGAAAAATACCCAGACCTTCCGCCCGTAGCCACACTCCTCCACCAGGAATATTCATCCACGGACTTCCTGAAGCTCGTGCAAAGCTTGTTTCTTCGACGCCAGAAGCACCTTCCTCTCACTACCTCCATCACCATGCTGCTCGACACCTGGGAGATGAGCATCAGACAAGCCTGCTCACCCAACGCTGCCAAAAATCCTGAGGCTGTCTCACCCATCACGGCCATCATGCAGCTCATGCATGAAAGTAATCAGTGATAGCGTCGCCTCATCGGATCTTTATTACTACTGCGTTTATAATCCATCACAGATCTGAACTATCATGAACGGACGTTATCAGCTCATATTACATGTACATAAGGATTTTAACATCGCGGTAAATAAACACATATAGAATTAAATCGTGTATATATGCCAACTTTTTATTGCATTCCAAACAAATCGGCATATATGAGGCTCTGGTAATCTAATGTTTTTTTTAAGATTTACGTTGCCACGAACACAATAGTCGAGGAACTAGTATGCCATTGTCATCATCACCATGAACTGAATTGCAAATATATTTCAAGTTATGTCAAGATAGAGGATACTGAAATAAATTTCCAGGTATCTTGTTGCGTCTATGACCTTAGAGACTAGACTGTGTTATGAGATATTATGTTAGGTTTGTTGATAATGGATACTTATGGATAAAAATGCAGCTCAGGTGATTTCTCTAAGCGTAAAACAGTAAAAGTGGAAGTGCAGAATAGCATATTTTTTGTTCGAACGATGCAATCTTTTGTAGCTGCTGTTTAATTACAGAAAGATCATGAAACCTCAAGCAGCCTTTGCTGTTGCATTATTTTATTCCCAGAATGAACCATGCTGATTTGATGCAACTGAAATATATAACAATCGCTCACAGTTGGGCTTCTCGTCTACTACGTATGTTATGATGAGCCGAGGTTCTCGTATATCTAGAACTCATCTGGGTAGAGGCGTTTGATTCGTTGGTGACTTCGTCTTCTGACTCCGAGTTAACAGTCGTGTACCGGTACGTTGGCATTCATACTTGCCTCACTGTCCTACTCGAGATAGGATTCACATTGGGATCAGGTACAAACTTATGAAGAATTTTGACGAATGCAAGCGTAGGAGACTTTCTCTTCGGCCTGAGATACGAGATGCGAATCCTTCGCTTATGTTCTTTTATTTCTGCTGCTGTCACCGACAATTTAAACCACCCACTAACAACGTAGTCTATTCTTCGCTGCACAAGTTCTCGCATAATGTTCGCCACACCTTCCCTAATTTTGTTCTGATCGACGTTTTCACTCTGTGGATTGTTTAATGCGTTAGGAATATTGAGATGAGAATCTTCCCACGTGCCGCGCAACACACTCAGATCGCCTCTCCATGAGAGTCAAGGATGACTGATTATGTACCATGAAAACCGACCGCGCTGTCAGCAAGGCATTAGCTGTCGCTCTGTAATTACATTCAATATATAGTCAATAGAGGTTTTCCTATGACCATTGCCCAAATTTTAATGTATGCCTGGTGCATTGATCGCAGGTCTGGGAGACACATTTTTGGAGAGAGGACCTTGCTACGGATGGCGGCTGAAGTTTCGTTCCAGACTCCCCGAGGCAGTCAAACTCCAGAAGACCCTGAATGCTTAGATCGCGGCCGAGGAATTTACTTCCCAGCTACTGCGAGGTGTCCTCGAACGCGACAACTTCAGTGAACGGTCGCGGACCGCAACAAGTCCTCGCAAATGTTGTCGTGCCTCGGCGAATAAAGAAATATTCCAGACAAGTGGCATCAAGTGAACACATAAGCATGCACTGTTGCGTTGCAGCATCTGGCGCAGCAATGCCTCTAATGGTCATCTCCAAAGACGCATTTCCAGTAGGTAACTATGCTGCTGGTGGTCCCGACGGAGCTTTAAACGGCAAACAAGCCACTGGCTCATGGATTCTGAACTTTTCCCCGGCGGTTCACGATATTCTTGGTATTCGCTTAGCCATCAGCAGATAGACCTGTTCTGCTCGATAGCCACGCCTCACACTGCTCTCCAGCAGTTATTAACTATGCCAGGCAAAACAATGTGATTTTGCTAGCGTTAATGCCTCAAAAAACCCAAATCTTTAAGCCATTCGACGTGGCCGTCTTAGTATTTCAAAGTTGCTCTCTCAAAGCTCGCAAAACGAGGGCAAATTTTGCAAAGAAACCTGTGAATTGCAAAGAAGAATGTTCCGCGTATCTTAAAAGGTGTTTTTGAAAGTTCAAGGACGACTTCAAATATAGAATTTGGATCCAGAAAGTGCGGAATTCCCCCCTTCAACCGGAACGCAATTGACAAGTCCCGACTTTCCAGGAACCACCTGATCCCCAGCACAGGAGTTTCGATTGTTCGTTCATGGTGACAAGACGTGTGGTGCTATCGCTTAACAACCAAAGTTCTCGGTGTTGTAGACAAATCTGAAACCCAGTGCAAATCTATTAATACTAGTGCTTACCGAATAAGTGTGAAGATCATTCGAAGGTGAAAGGTATCAATAGCAATAGGTATGGCTGAATCATCGTCAGGCCCCAGCCTGACAGAAGAGCTCTTCTCTGAAGCAGGGATGGACACGTCTGAGTTTGCCGGCTTCCCTTCCGACTCACCAGTGATAGGAAGACCTTCCAAGATCAAGAAGCCCAGACTTCAATGCCACGCCAAACCTGTTCTTTCATCAACCTTTTTAGAATCTGCCTCAAACAACACCACCCAGTTTGAAACATTGCCTGTCAGTGGGAAGCCTGCCGAAGACCACCACTGCCCTGGATGTAATGGACTATCATGACTCCTGCCCTCCGGAACGTAGCCTTCAACACTTCTGGAAAATCATATAGGCAGCCGAAAGCCACCAGACAGAACGAATAATTTTGAGCTCTACACCCCCCAGACACGAGGTCGAATAGCCTACGGTCGAATGGCCGTCCACCACTGAACGTTGCGTAGAAGCATCACTTCATACCCTGGCCACCGCTCGAATTGGAACTTGCGCGCAACAGCCTGCGACCACTTGGCTTTGCCCACCTCCGGCCTCGCATAAAACATGCCGTGCACCACCTGGCCGTCGGTCGAAAGAGAGCCGTGCGACTGGCCGAGTCAGGTTAGGTTAGGTTGGGTTAGCTCTCGGCTGGAGCGTTCGACCCGCGGGCGTTCGACCGAGGGCTGGTTCGACGCACTGCCTAGATACGGACGGCTTGGTGGCGGATATCACATTCGCTGCAAGGCTCCGGCGCGCTACGTCCGAGTGGTGTACAATTTTTTCGCGGTACGGGGGACGACGCTAGGCCATTCGATCGCCGGCTGTTTCTCCTGAGGGCTGATTGGTCTAATTCAATTGATTCGTACTGTCTGGTGGCTTTCGGCTGCCTATATGATTTTCCAGAAGTGTTGAAGGCTACGTTCCGGAGGGCAGGAGTCATGATAGTCCATTACATCCACCAGGGGCAGTGGTGGTCTTCGGCAGGCGTTCCAAAACTATACTCGATTATACGCGCTCTCAGCTCTGTCGTCCATGGTTATTAATATGCATGGTTGAACTATGTGAGGTTGACCCACGAGGACATCCGTCTTTCAGTTCAGCTTCCTTGTTGCGTCACTGAGATCAAGAAACGTAAACAATCCCGTCATTCGCATGACGGATTGGTTGACTGGTTTGGTCGCACTTCGGTGATTGGTTAATGCCCGTGACGTCACTGGGATCAGTGACGTCACAGGTGAGCAACAAACTCCATCCGCGAAAATGAGCTTCTCATGGGTCAACCTTATACTAGTTCAACCATGATTAATATGAGTCGGCAACTGGATATGGTCCCATGGTTCAACCAAAGTGTTGCACGGATTAGGCGGCACTCGCACACAATCGTTGCAGCCGAACTCTACGGCATCCTCCAAGCCTTGAAATACTTATCCGCCAACAGCACACTGCCTGCAGTTATTTGCACGGATAGCCGTTCATCTCTACAACTTCTTCAGCTAGCATTCCCCAGCAGCTACACTCAGTTCGTGGCCGCCATTCAAGCGCACCTTCATCGGTTGCCAACAGGAGCAGTTCACTTGCAGTGGGTACCAAGTCACGCGGGTCTGCAGGGAAACGAGGCAGTGGACAAAGCCGCCAAGCATACAGCCACGTCTGCAGACCAGACAGCACAAGTCCCTTTTGACTTCTCTGAGCTGAAGTCAGTGGTACATCGTAGCATCTGGAAATTTTGGCAAGCGAAGTGGACATCAATCCGATGACAGTTTGCTCTGGGAATGATCAAGCCATCAGTTCACCCATGGGTTCATCGCATGCTGCAGACTCGCAGATTCGAGACCCTCTTTGTCAGACTACGACTCGGCACTGCTCCACCAAACAAGTCTCTCTTCCAGATTTGCCAAGCCCCATCACCACTCTGCCCTTCGTGCCAAGTGCCAGAAACAGCACATCACTATCTCATAGTCTGCACAGAGTACGCTGAAGCCCGCTCCCAACTGCGACGTCAGATAAACTCCCAGGGGATACTTGTAATCAATCTTGGAACCCTACTGGGAGGAGATACCACCAGCAGCCCTACCTGGCCCCAGACCTGCAGAGCTGTGGAAAACTTCATCAGTTAAACCCACCGCTCTGACCCCTAATCGTTGACAAACTGCTGCTTCTGGAGTGAATCGTCCAAGGCGCAGCACTCCGTTAACCTATCGAAGAACAGAACAGATCCCCAGCACCGACGTTGATTTATCTATCATAACATAACATAGTGATGCCAGAGAACTCTTCTAGTCAGGGTCAACTTATCGATGAACCAAGCACTTCTAACATTACTTTCAACTTAGAAGATGCTGCTTTGCTTTCAAAAAATGGGATGTCAGTGAGCACCGGAGCTTTGAAGCCAGCTGGGAGAGTTGATCACAACATGAACCGAGCAGTGGTCATTTCTATTTCAGACGAATGGGGATCGGTTGCAGAGTCTGAAATTCAAATCATTGCACCGGAGTGTCATGCAGTAGAGTTTCATTCGCCAAGCGAAAATCCTCTAGTGGCAAGCGGTATAATTTCTTCGTATTCTGCTAGTATCTTCTCCCCTTTGAAGAAGAAATCCTCTCTGGATGCCGTCGCCCGTCGCGCATTTCTTCTAAAGCACGAGTCATGACTTCAGATGAAGTACAACTTTACAAGCAAACCTCGAGTTACAAACACTATTAAAAATGAAGAACAAAATACAATGGCATCCCCTCAACATCTCGAAACAAGCATCCCAGACAATCCAGTGAGGATGGTTGTACCCTGGAAGGTAGCAACTGTTTGATTTGTGGACGTGATTGGGCTGCTGATCGGGTGCCCTTCCAGGCAATGTAGTTTGGCTGCGAAACCCAAGGTTGTTCTCATTGGACTTGCCCGCGATGCCTCCGAAATAACTTTTATTACAAAATCGATTTTTACTGTCGAAACTGTGAACAAACTTAATATTTTACTATAGTATATCTGTATTCTTACTATATGATGTAATTTTGTGCGACATTTTGGTACCTACATCATCTTTTCTATTTAGTCCAGAAATTACTAAATATCTCCGAATTTTATTTGCTTCCGATTGTATACCATTTCACGCTCAAAGAGAACGTCAGAAAATATAACTTTTTCGTAAACTTGCAAAATCCAAGTGTTTGTACTTGAAGATTTGTTTTATTTTATTTTAATATCTTGATCTAAATTTTATTCGTTAGTTCTACATTGACCATTTATTTCCTTGTTACGTATAGACTTATTCTTTCATCAATATTCTTTCTCCTTCTTTCATGACCGGAGTAAAATCTTTACGCATATATATATATATGAAAAAAATGATACAATATTTTCACCTCGACACATTTCAATATCAATGGTTGAGGCTATATTGGTTTCTGTGACGGTTGGGTTTAGTAATATATAGCGGTTTCAGCATTCATCAAGCCGTTAGATCTGTCGCCGATTAAACATCGCAGTAGTTCCACAGTTTGTTGCAGGAACACGCAACTCACTGCTTCCATTTTGCTACTCATACCGCCCGGCCTTCACGCCGATTTGACCAGAACTGTAGCAGGTAGCCGGGAACGAACCCACATATTACTGCTCCAGTCACTGTATTCTGAACTGTAACCACGGGGCCACCTTGCACTTAGATCTTGAAGATTTTGTATTAAGAAGTGGAAACACGGATAAATGACTAAATCCGAATTGAAAATTAAATAATTTATATCACCGCATCATCAATTTACGCAATCTATGTTCACACTAATATTGATCGTCTACAAGTCCCTTTTAAAACACATGAGATGCGAAGGATGCACGAGGTCATTCGTGCGATGCCCATTAGCCACTCTTACCCGAGGCCGTTTACGCCAGTCCTACTAACTTCACGCGAGAGAAGAAGTCCGCAAATGAGACGTAGTGATGTAGGATATCACGAGCTCTGTAACAGTGTTGCCAGATGGGCCTTTTTCAGGCCAAATTTTGAAAATGTGGCCTTTTTTTAATGCATTTGCCTGACAAAAAAATTCATTTGGCCTTTTTGTCCGTTTGGGGCCTTTATTATGAAAAATGTAATTCTCGGCCTTTTTTTGGTGATAATTTGGTCCTTCAATTTTATCCAAGACGAGTACACCCAAATTTAGGTTTGCCCAAGACGAGTACACTCAAATTTTGACAAGTAACTGTGTCAATACTTCGGTTTACGGGTTTAGGTGGCAACACTGGCGAGTGCCGCCTAATCCGTGCAACACTTTGGTTGAACCATGGGGCCATATCCAGTTGCCGACTTATATTAATGTATAAGGTTGACCCATGAGAAGCTCATTTTCGCGGATGGAGTTCGTTGCTCGCCTGTGACGTCACTGATCCCAGTGACGTCACGGGCATTAACCAATCACCGAAGTGCGACCAAACCAGTCAACCAATCCGTCATGCGAATGACGGGGTTGTTTACGTTTCTTGATCTCAGTGACGCAACAAGGAAGCTGAACTGAAAGACGGATGTCCTCGTGGGTCAACCTTACCATAGTTCAACCATGCATATTAATAACCATGGACGACAGAGCTGAGAGCGCGTATAATCGAGTATAGTTTTCACTCCTAAAGAGTAGTAAATTCAGCATTAATTTTTGAGGTTACAGCGCTGTTTCTCCATACATTCAGCCTTCTGGTGTGAGTCACTACCAAATTTCATTTTGAATAAATATAATTACTCTTCTCCGAATTATGATAGGAAATATTTTTTTCTGCGCATTCAAAAGTCGTGATAAATTTATAGGATTGACTACTAATATATACCTTAGTCTTGCAAGGACAACATCATCTTTATACCGCAGATATGAGTTTACATTTATTTTCATTTCCGCGTATAAATATTCTACCATCAATACCAAAAAACTTCGCTACATCACTAATGTCGCCGACCACTTCACTATCTATTTTGTTAGCAAACTGAGCCAAAACTCTCTAACGCGATCGAAAAGCTTTATAGATCATGTAAGGTGGCAATCGAATCCTAAATATCATTGTTCTGACCTGTAATAAACGGTTTTATTTACGATCAGCGAGTAACTTGCAATTCGCTGTAGGCCGGAACCTGGCGGCTTATGTAGCATTGATGGTAATTCAGCTCGTACACTTAGTGAAATTGGTGTATTTTTTTGCTGACTGAAAGCCTGGAGAGTAAACGCATGCACTGCAAATGGTTAGAACTACCTTAAATTCAAGAATTTCTTATTAATTTCAAATGAGGCCTTTGTGAGCTAAATTGGCCTTTTTCACTCGGCTCCATCTGGCAACCCTGCTCTGTAATGCGGCGTTTAGGGACGTTGCTGGGAAAATAGGACCTCAGACGACCTATCCTTAGTAAAGCCTTAGCCTCTGTCAGAAGGCAATTATGCTGACGTCTCGGACAAATTTACGGACGGACTCGCGGCTGCTCTCCCCAAATTCAGTAAGCAAGGAATATCTCTCAAAGTAATGAACGTAGCTCGATGAAACTTGGTACACGTATTCATTAGGACCTAACGGTGATGTTTAGCTCGTGAAATTTTTTTTTCAAATTTCGCCCCCATTCGTGAGTTATGTGACGATACGTGACGAAATTTGCAGTGAACATGACATTTCTTCTGAAGTTGAACTACCGTGCAGATTGAACGAAACTTTGAATATAGAAACCTAACCTCCCAACGGTGATGTTTATCTAGTGACAATTTTTTCGATTTAGTCTTCGTTTATGAGTTATACGGATATACGACCGGCATTTCTCAGGCCGATTTTTAAACTTGCATTGGCCAAGAGCCGCAAACGTAGAGCCGTATACTCGCAAGCGAAGGCAAAATCGAAAAAGTTGTACCGATCTAAACATCACCGTTGGGAAGTTAGGTATTCACATAGGAAGTTTCCTTCAAATCTGTTAATTTTTTTAGGAGAAATTCTATGCTCACTGCGATTTTAAGCACGTATTGCTGTTTAAAGCACGAATGAGGTAAAAGTGAAAATAACTCGCAAACGAAGGCTAAATCTAAAAATTGCCATCAGCTAAACATCACCGTTTGGAAGTTAGGTTTCTATATTCAAAGTTTCGTTCAAATCTGTACAGTAGTTTAGAAGAAATGTCATGCTCACAGCAAATTTCGTCGCGTATCGTCATATAACTCACGAATAAAGGCGAAATTTGAAAAAAATTACAAGCTAAACTTCACCGTTAGGCCCTAATGAATACGTGTACCAAGTTTCATCGAGCTACGTTCATTACTTTGGGAGATATTCTATGCTCACTGAATTTGGACACCGCTCGCGAGACCGGTCGTAAATTTGTCCGAGACGTACTATGCTGCTGATTCGATGAAGATTACGGCATACAATAAAGTCTTTTTAATTTATTTCTTGCAAATTTGCTACGCAGTTTCGTGTGTGTTGTTTTTATTTCTTTCAATATTTACAGTTGTCTACACCAGCATTTCAGCGGTTGAGACCTCGTATTTGCGGTGCAATGCGTTCTTTCGGTCATAATGTCTACCTCCTGAATTATAAACGCAGTCATAAATCCGGCCACAAATTATTGATAATATCTACCTAGTTTTCAAATTTGAATGAAATCCGTTCATTATTGATGGATATATGGCTGGAAGAGTTGAAAATTAAGTTAGGTTTTGCAATCGAGTACACAGGCGAGTTCGCTGAAGTGTCGATTCGGTACAGTTTTCCCAGAATCGAAACCGTAAAAAGTACAGTTTTTACTGAAAGCGAATTTTAATCATGGCACGAATACATTTGATTATAGTAGCTAGAAGAAAGATTTATTCCTTTGATTTACGTTTATTTTCGTAAAAAATCAATATTTTGAAACATTTTTATTAATGTGATAAAAAGACGTAAGTTGATCGGTTGGCTCTGCGTCAATTCGGTCTTTTTAACACGTTTTTCTTAGCTTAGCTTCGCGTTTGTTTGTTTGTTTGTTTATTTGTTTGTTTGTTTGTTGTTAACATTGACAACAAAAATAAAATAATTAAAAAACTTTTTAAAAAAACACGTTTTTCTTGTGGACTAAAAAGTAGAAAATAAATTGTGGCTCGCCGCAAAAAACGTGGGTCGGGAAGATTTATGATTAAAGCGAAAAGCACACAACACACGAATTTTGGAAATTTGATGGTGAACGTACAGCCCGACCCACGTTTTTTGGGGCGAAAATATTTTATTTTCTCCTTTTTAGTCCGTTGCTACACATGAAAAACGTTGTTGCGAGCCAATTTACTTGACTTGACTTACGTATCGATGATACGCAGCGTCAGCGCCCGCACGTCATACTATATATATACTATGTATATACTTTACTCAATTAAACTAATTTCAGTCTCTAATTACTAGTTTTTATGATTGTATCTGAAATTGTTAGGCGAAAATAGCCTGCATGCCGAATTTCAGATCTCTAGAACAATCAGAAGTGGGCTAATTTTCATTGTCAATGTTAACAACAAACAAACAAACAAACAAACAAATAAACAAACAAACAAACAAACAAACGCGAAGCTAAGCTAAGAAAAACGTGTTAAAAAACGTGTTAAAAACGTGTTAATAATTAGCCCACTTCTGATTGTTCTAGAGATCTGAAATTCGGCATGCAGTTTATTTTTGCCTAACAATTTCAGATACAATCATAAAAATTAGTAATTAGAGACCGAAATTAGTTTAATTGAGTAAAGTATATATATAGTATGACGTGCGGGCGCTCACGTTATAGACGAGCAGGCGCTGACGCTGCGTATCATCGATACGTACGTCAAGTCATACTTAATCAAGACTTAATCGTTTTTCTTGTGGACTAAAAAGTAGAAAATAAAATACTTGAAAAAACTTTTTAAAAAACCACGTTTTTCTTGTGGACTAAAAAGTAGAAAATAAAATACTTAAAAAATTTTTTAAAAAACCACGTTTTTCTTGTGGACTAAAAAGAAGAAAATAAATTATGGTTCGCCCCAAAAAAACGTGGGTCAGGCTGTACATTCACCATCAAATTTCCAAAATTTAAGTGTTGTGTGCTTTTCGCTTTAATCATAAATCTGCCCGACACACGTTTTTTTGGGGCGAACCATAATTTATTTTCTTCTTTTTAGTCCACAAGAAAAACGTGGTTTTTTAAAAAATTTTTTTAAGTATTTTATCTCTACTGTACGTCAGTAGAGAAAATTCGCAGTAACGCTATTCACGCACAACTAGTCAGGCTATGGCGACTTTAATGTGCCCTTCGTCAATATTGGTGGCAAGCCTTCATGATTGAGTTTAAACATGATTCAACCCTGCACAATTATTACATTTAATTTTTAGCTTCTGGATGTTTTGATGTTCAATTTATTCTTGCGGGTTTCTCGAAAGTGGCGACTTTTGTGGCATTGACCGTAATCAGAAATCTTTTTTCCTAAAAACTTGATTGATGGCAATTAGACTTTAACAAGCAAGCTAGTCTGCTCTGGCTATTGACATTTTGGTTTATCATTAGGAGTTTATTTAGGATATCTCATCAATAAAAATGATTTATAAGCAAATTGCCTTGGACTAAGAAGAAGTTATTCAATTACTTGGGTTCAATTTCTATAAAGCACTCTGCACGGTCTGCTGAGTGACTGAGTCTGCTCCAAGTTTTGCTAGGCAGTGAGCAATATTTAGGCCTAATAACATAATTTTCAGGGCATTTACTAGTTTTTGATAAATTTATTGAATTTAATTTTACCATCAAACTGGGTAATAATGGACAGTTTTGAGTGTTTTTTGTTGATAACTTCTTACCATAAAATATTTTATAGGGTAAACGCGGTATATTCCGTCATTGTGGGTAATTCCGTCACCTCTTTAGTTTTTCCTTTATATTAAGCTTTGTTTTAGTTCCATGCCTTTGTTGATGGTTGAAATGGTGACGTCATACATTTGCGCGTCAAACTAATGCCAAAACACTAGGTCTTGGCCATCTAGCGGGAAATTTTTGAGATCCAAAGAGAGACAATGCACGCTACCCAGTGAGATCATCGAAAAATGTGTCAAATTTGACTGAATGACAGTTGACCTTGCTCTACCAAATAGTGAATAACTTTGTATAGGAAGAATATTATGGTTTGAGACTTTTAAATACATCTGTGAATATATTAGGAATCCTTTAAGTATACTTGTATTTGCTGATTTTAAGTGGTAAATAAATTTCCTAATAGATGATTAAGTTGAGAAATGAATTTAGACACATGAAAACTAATTCCGTCACAACTTGAATTGGACACACACAGATCGTTCCAAGCTGTGTACAAAAATTAAAATTTGCCTAATTAAAAGCTTAATAGTTGTTAATTAAAAGCGTAATTAAGTAGTGTTCAATATTCATTAGTGTTCTAATTCAAAGCCGTGTAGTATTCCAATACAGCTCACACAGCAAACGGAATTCAAACACGTGGATGACGGCATTACGTATCAGTAGAATTTGAAGCGCGGATGTAATATGCCTCACCACCGTGACACCACGTGCTGAATATTGCCACACACAGTGACGAAATATAGGAATTTGGTAGGTTTCCATTCTAAAGGCTTTTAAATAAATATGGCAGCATTTTGTGACCTTTTGTTGTTGCTGGCGCGTAGTACGGTGTTTTGCGAGTCAAATAAAGCAAACAGAACTTGAGTAACGCATACGGTTATTTTTTTATAGTTTTTCATTTCTCGATGCGTCCTTAATGTGACGGAATATACCGCGTTTACCCTACACAAGTTTGGGCTCATTTTCCATACTGGAATATCAGGCAGATTTTTCAGAATACCTACCGCATGTGAAAAGAGTCTCTAAGGGACTCAGGATGGAATTCTAATTTTGAAGGTTCATATATTATTTTGACCTACCAAGACCACTTTTTTTCCAAGACCACATTGTTATTTGAGGCAAAAAATGAACTTCTTGAAGGCTTGAAACACGTATGCTCATAGTGGCAAAGCAGAGAGTTTTTTTTAGACTCTTCAAGTTCATTTTTCAGTCCTATAAGTAGACCAGTAAAGTATCTTGGATACCAGAATTATCATACATAAGAAATCTGTTAAAATCTGGAGTAAATGAGGAAATTAAAAATGAACTGATTCTAAACAATCACTGGTTTGCCACTATGCATATGCTAACTTGCTCAGTTTCTATAAAGTACCTAATCACTTGGTTGTTGTAAGCCTGCACTTTTCACTCTACACACCAATTAAAATTAGAATTATAAAAAGTATTAGTTGGTTGAAAATTTGTCTCTTAAGTTGACCACAATGAACTAAACTTCATTAAGTAATTATAACTACGCTGCAAATCGTAGTTATAATGACGAGCAGAACTACATATCACATTGGCTAACGTGCAACTGAATTAAATACCTAGCTTCTTTCCCACACAGGGCTGGAAAAGTCCTATTTTTGTCTGAAATATCGCGGCTCTAATATATAATTTCAGTAGGTATGAAATCTTGCGGCTCGAATGTCATAAATTTTTGTTTGATTGAAAAATTGCGGTTTGCACTTCGCAAACATGTCACTTCATAAAATTGTCAACTGTCACAATCTGCATTGCTTTACCGTTCCTGCCAAAATATCCTGCAGAAAAAACATAAACATCGTAATGTAAACAAATCAACTACGGTAAACATTTTGTTGAAGATTGTGCATAGTTGAGGTCATGTCAAAGCAGTCAGACTGCATTAACACGTGCTCAACTCACAGTAAAGACAAATTTTATTGTTGTCATTTGACTGTTTTAGGGTAAATTAGAGATTTGGGGTAGCACGTGCATCATGATGCATGGACTTCGTAAATGAATTTGCGCCTTGTAAATGGCTTTTCATGGCCGAGATATGGAATTCCAAGGCTCGGTGAAATGGAATCACATCTCGGTCCTCAGTGAAATGGAATCATTGCTCAAAGAAATGGAATCACAGCTCAAAGAAATGGAATCACGGCTCAAAGAAATGGAATCATGGCTGGCAAATCCATAAAACCACGGCTCGAAAAATTCAGTTGCGGCTCGCCAAGTAGATATATTCCATGCCTGTTCCCACATCCCGCTCCCGGTGCATAATCTAGCGGGATGATCAATGCGGACGGTAACAGAGTCCAACTAATCATTCGTATACTTGGTGCAAGAGAATGAATAATTATGTTGTTTCTGATCAAACGATCAAAAACTTTTTCTGTTTCTGATCAAACAAGCAAAAACTTCTGATCCAACACCAGGGCGCAGAGGGTGGATGCAGCGTCGCCAATATATGGGTTTTTAAGCCCTAAGCATCGCTGTGTAATTTTAGGATGCGTCGCCGGGTAATTTTTAATGAAAAGCCATTTACGCTGAGTAATGAAAAACTATTTACAAGCCACAAACTTATTTACAAGGTTGCATGCATGTGTTACCCCAAATAACTAATTTTACCCCAAAAACAGTCTGATTGTACAGCAACTCAGCACGTGTCAACTGAACATGTGATAATTTTGTCTGACCGCTCTAATGTGACCGCAACTACGTAATTGTAAGCTTGATGTTTACATTTTTTGGCAGGAACTCATTGCAACTGATTTCTGGACAAGCTTCACTGCATGCTGATCCATCCAACATATCGGAAACCTTACTTTTTTTAAACAGTTGTCGAAGACTGACAAATATATTGAATGCAAGAATTTCAATCTAAATGTGTCGGCAAGATCTTCTGAAAGCGTAAATTTTGCTACTGAAGCATCTCCAAAGATCTTGCAATATTCATCCACTCTGCACAGTGGATCAAACAAACAAAAACTTCTGATCAAACAAACGAAAACTTCTGATCAAACAAACAAAAACAAACTTTTTGAAGATAATTCTGAAATTGTAACGTTTATTGAATTTTAATACGGATTGTTGATTTTAGCATCGTATTGCCAAAAATTGAGTATTGCAAAACATTCATTTACATCAAAAACAATGAATTTTTTCTTACAGCTCCTCAGGAATGACGAATGAATGTTCCTCATATTGACGAATGATGATCTCACTCTTATAGCTAAAAATTTTAAATTGAACAATTTTGTCATTTCAAAGACTCCATTGATTACAGAACTTAAGTTTTTGGAAGTGTATTCAAGAAAAGTTTCTGAAATAGTAGGAACATTTCCATTATAGTCAAATGGGGTAAGATAGGATCACACCCTTCATGGGGTAAGAAAGGACCAGCCCATAATGTGCATTCTAATTGCACTGAATTCAATTTGACAAAAGAATATGTTAGAACAATCATTGCCTACCATTTCAATGTTTGTGGCAACCCTCTTCTGCAAATAATGAATTTCTGGCTAATTTTTAAAGAAAACCTATATAAAGAAGGGTCACAAAAGAGTTAACCCTGTTTGGGAAATAAGCTCTGTCTAATGACAGAAAAATTTTGGCCAGGTTTGTGGATGTAGGCAGGTAACCTCAAGTAATAGGCAACTTTTTAGACATACTTGGCATTCCGACCTGCTACCATCACTGCCTGACATGTATTCTAAAAGACTAAAATGGGGTAAAAAAGGACAGGACATGGGGTAAGACAGGACCACTAAATGATCCTGTTTTACCACACAAGTGGTCCCATCTTACCCCACAAATGGTCCCATCTTACCCCACAAATGGTCCTCTATTACCCCCCACATTTTGGGTGGCCTGCCCTCCAAGTCTGCTTGCTTCCATTAAAGGTTGGGGGATCTGAACTAATAAGATGACTGGTGGTGGATATTCATTGTATCCAAAAATTCAGAGAATTCAGAAGTAAACTCGGGACCATTGTCAGCAAGTATGTTTTTAGGCACACATGGAAGGAATGGAATAATTTGCTGAGCAAATGCTTTGATGATAGTTGAATACTTTTTGTCTTTGGTGGGAACTGCAGCAAACCACTTTGAGTAGTGGTCAACTACCATGAGACACCCAATATTACCACGTGTCGTTCGTGGCAAGGACATCAAGTCAGCCGCCACCAGCTCAAATGGGTGCTGTGTCACA
This sequence comes from Hyalella azteca, assembly GCF_000764305.2. NCBI lineage: Eukaryota > Metazoa > Arthropoda > Malacostraca > Amphipoda > Hyalellidae > Hyalella > Hyalella azteca. Next base: position 5,440 of record NW_025942000.1, on the reverse strand, counting down.
ATCTTTATAGTAGGAGGAATAACAGATGTTGAAAATTCCTTTAAGATTTGACAATGATTGCAAGTGGTGCAAATATCACTTACTATTTTATATCTAGATGGGTGCCACATCAAAGTTGTTAAAAGGTCCATGAGTTTATCCCTTCCCACATGAGAAAAATTGAAATGCAGAGCAAGGGAAACCTCAACAATTACTTTAAAAAGCACAACTATAACTGGACATGGGTTATTGTAAACTAAAATTCTATCCAAAATTGATAATTTACCAGCTTGACATTCAAAACGCTGGACTCTATTCGGCCATTTCTTTGGTATAATTCCTTGTTTCAACATGTGCATTACAATTTGTAATTCAGGACAACCAGATTGGACAAACTTGATGAGATCATCCTCCATTAATAAAGACATTCCAGTAATTTGGGATAGATTCCCTTCAATCTCAAGCTTCACATTGTTGTCCACCAAACAGGGTTGGCAATGATTAAATCAAAATGATTAAATCATGTGATTAAATCACTTGATTTTTTTATAAAAAAATCATGATTTTTTTTATTTTTTTTTTATTTTTTTGATTTTTTTTATTTTTTCATATATTTAAAAGTATTGAGTGGCAGTCTTTAATTTATATTGAGGTATTGTTATTCATGCTTTAGTATAAATGTACTATGAATGACAAATTGGTATATAAACTTGTTGCCTTTAGTGTGTATTAGGTTCCAATAAATGGAATGTTTTTGGTACAGAGGCATCAAGAGTGCAATACATTGTACGTAGCTAGCAGCTAAGCTAATTCTTATAAGGCTATAAGTAGTCTAACTATATATTGATTACAATATATAATTTAAATATGTTAGCTAGCTTATACAGGGTGGGGCAGAACTGATTGAACAGTTTTGAGGCAAAATAAAAGAGTAATGGAGGCACATAAAGAAGAAAGTTTATATTCCTCATGATTAGCATAACATACCATTTAAAATACCTTTGTTTTAAAAACAATATCAGGAAGATGGGGTTTGTTAGCTGCATCACTCTGTTGGAGTCATTCTCCGAAGTTTCCTACAGCACGTTCACACATATGGCGAGGTATGGCCATAACCTCTGCTGCAATAATCTGTTCCCTTAGCTGTGGTATGGTGTGAGGGTGACTTCTGAACACCCTTTCTTTTAGATGTCCCCAAAGAAAGAAATTACAAATGCTCAAATCAGGTGACCTCGCAGGCCACTGTAAATCACCCCTCAGAGACACCAGACCTATGGGAAACATAATTCAAAGTATTGAGTGACATTCAAGCTGTGTGAGCTGTAGCCCCATCCTGCTGGAACCACATGTCTCTCAATGCTTAATTTTCAACAATGTTTTCCATCATGGGCTTTGAAAAATTTTGCAGCATAGCAATTGGAATTCACTGTTACGGTTACTCCCTCCTCTGAGAACAACTCCAACAGTGTGTTGCAGCTAACGGCCCCCATCTTCCAGATATTGTTTTCAAAACATAAGTATTCTAAATGGTATGTTATGCTAACCTCTAGGAAAATAAACTTTCTTCTTTATGTACCTCCATTTCTCTTTTATTTTATCTCAAAACTGCTCAATCGGTTCTCCCCCACCCTGTATATTGAGAGGTTGAGATTGTATTGACCTTTTAGGCAATTAGAAAGATTTTCCACCCTAATACCAGTATTCTAATTAAAATACCCTATTTAATTTCAATCTTTAAATATGTGAATTTAAAACTAGAAACAAAACAATTACAAATTATAAGACTATATATAAAAAAATTAAATGCAGTGAATGGATATAAAATATTTGAATTGTGCACATGTTTATTTCAAACAGTGTTAGCTTTTCTCATAACTTAAGTCTCGTTTCAAGTTGAATGAGGTTAGTTTGGTTATCGTTTAGTTTATTTTTAGTATTGGTTTATTGGTCTGAATTAAATGGGAACAGTGCAGTCAGTCACTCAGTCACTACTAGTTGGTGTGTATAGAGGGTAGAGTCTGATAGATTTATAGGACATAAAACTAGTAGATCTATTGATAGTGCTGTGCACTGTGCTATCAGCTACCTATCTGTTATGTGACTCTTCAATGTTTAGGAGATCTGCATTCCTGAAGTGTTTTTGTATATTGAAGCCAGTTAAATGGTCAATATTTAGCTCATTACCTTGCTCCATACAAACTTTACAAAGCTAATGTATAGACTTATCAATAATTGTTCACCCAAAAATCCCTAAGTGGTGAACACCACCTTGGCCTGTTGGCCATTATTGAAGGCAATAAGTTCCCTTTTTAGCCATCCATTATGATCCATATACTGTTATTGTTAGTAGGCTAATTGCAACATAAAAAATAACACCTCAAAAATACAAAAAAGCTTAAAAAATAAAAAAAAAATCATGAAAAAATAAAAAAAAATCATTGATTTTTGATTTTTTTGATTTTTAAAAAGAAAATCAAAAAAATTGCCAACCCTGCCACCATACAAGATTTCAATTTATGAGAAACAGCCATGAAAATTAGTTTGCAAAGTGAGAATACAACTGGTGGGTTTCATGCCAGTACGTATGCAACCTGACCACTGAAATTCCTTCCTGCTTGCAGGTATTTGTCTTCATATCAATATCAATGTCATATTCAAGCATGAAGTCCAATCCCAACAACAAACAAACAGGGAGAATGGAATCCTCCACCACTGCAAATGTAAATGGTCTGTCCATCACAAATGTACCCACATTGAGTGAAAGTTCAATTGTCTTCTTAATAGCTGTCTTGACGGCAGAAAATCCAATTACATCGCACAAATAGCTATGACTTATGTCCACTGCTCCTGACTCCTTCAACATTTCAACAGTACTCTCAGACACCAAGCTAAGTTTGGCCCCACTACCAATTACAGCACAAAAGAACATATTCTTATGGGAAACTTCAATGCACACAAAGCTACTTCCACTATGGTTACAAGAGGAACATTCTACTAGGTTTCCCAGCAATGAATCAATGTTTCCTAATTTCTCTGCAGCATTGTCATCAGTATCATCTTCACAATGCACAAAGTATGGTGCAGGGGCAGCCTGAACTGAGTTTGTAGAGCACTTCTGAACATCAGGTGGTATATAATTTACAACCTCAATCAGTGGATTAAAGTGAACACCACTAAAACATTAAAGATGGATTACATTTTCATATTCATCAAATTGGTAAATCTGACCAAAAATACACAAAAACCTTCACCTTGAATAGTCTACTGGCTGCCATAAGAACATCAAGAGATGGCAGCTGACCTGAACATCTCATCAAGCGCAATTGGTTACGGGAGTCATGGTCCAAGTGAAGCTTATACTTAACTGAGTGATTCAACAGGTCATCAACAAGGATTTCCCTTAACTCAAGCACATTCACAGGAACTGGTCTCTCAATTTTAATGCAAGATAAGGACTTTTGCAAACTCAAAAACAATGAATTACCACCACCTGGAACAGGTGCACCATTTAGTACTAAACCACTGGGAATTACTGGCTCTAGATTAGACTCGTCTAAAGCTGCAACTTCATTATTTAGTCTGGATAAAGCATCAGCAGCTGCATTAAGATGTCCTGGTACATATCAAATTTTAAAAACAAAATCAGACAGTTCCTCTACATTTCTTGCAAGTCTAGAACATACTATTTTCATGTTGTGCAAGTGGACAAGTGGTTGATGGTCAGTAAACAAGACAAATGCAACACCATAAAGAAAAGGTTGGAATGTTTTAATGCCCCAGCGCAATGCTGTGAGCTCATGTTCAAGGGTCAAATAATTCATTTGGGTCTGGGTAATGTCATGGAGGCAAAGCCTATGACTCTATTCAATTCACCTTGCTGTTGAGCCAAATATGCTCCAGCACCATAGGCAGATGCATCAACCCAAAGCTCCAATTTGTGAGCATTGTCAGAGTAGTCAGGATATGCAAGTTCTAAATCTTCCTGCATTTCTTCCTTAAGTTTATTAAATGCTACTGTCATCTCTTCGGTCCATGAGAGCACTTTTGACTTGCGTTCACCAGTCAGACATGACAAGGGCTTTTGTATCTCTGAACAATATGGCAAATATTTATGCTGAAAATTAATGAAACCAAGGAACTCTCGTAGTTCACCAACTGTCTTAGGCTGAGGGTAATCACAAATTTTGGGTAGGTATTGATCAGTTTTGCAAATGCCAGAAGGGCTTATGATATGACCTAAGTACTCTACTTGAGATCTGAAAAATTCACATTTAGATGGTTTGATTTTAATATTATAATTAAGTAAGGTTTGGAGAACTTTCATTACCAACTGAAGGTGTTCATCAAAAGTACTGCTCATTATTAAAATATCATCAATATAGGCTATGACTTTATTTGAAGGGCAAGTATTGAGTACAGCTTGGATCTCTTTGGAAAGCAGAGGGAGCATTATGTAATCCAAAACTTAAGCGCTTGAATTGCCAATGATTTCTCTGGGAGTCTGGGTTGAAAATGCTGTCATTGGTCTACTATTTTCATGAATGGGTATTTGATAGTATCCTCTAACTAAATCTAATCTACTAAAGTACTTAGTTCCATTTAGGCCAAAGATTGAATCTGAGAGATTTGGAACAGGAAACTTATCTGGGATAGTTACTTTGTTTAACTGCCTATAATCAATACACATTCTAATTGATCCATCCTTCTTGTGGACTGGTACTACAGGAGAGGACCAGGGGGAGGAACTAGGTTCAATTATGTCCAATGAGTTAAGCTCTTGGCATTGGTGCTCAATTTGGTCTGAAATGGGTTGTGGAAACTGACGGGGCCGCTGATAGATTGGAGTGTCATCAGTAAGTTTTATTTGGTGCTGTGTGACACTGGCAAGCCCCACGTCCATATCTCCCTCACTGAACACCTCCCTAAACTGGCTTAGCATTTGAATGACTTTGGACTGCTCAGCTGATAAGAGATCAGGCAACAACACCTGTGAAATAGGGTCAACATTCTCAGTGAAAGCAAGATGGTCAGTACCAATTTTCTGGCCTTTCTTAACAGTCATACCCTTCTCAGAAGCAACCATCAAAATTGACTTTGAGCTAGTATCAGTGATGCCTGATAGACCATGAATATGCATTGACAGCCCAGAATCAATGGCATTGTAGCAGTTTTGACTATTGTTATGCGGGTGTGATGAACTCGTCATCAGCTTGTATTTGTCTATTGCAGCTACTTAGTTTATGGGGAATTAAAGTTGGTGTTTTCTGAGTTTTAATAAACAGAGTTAAAACAATGATACATAATTTATTACATGGGATCAGCGGCTTATGAGAGAAGTCAAGGATTGTGCCAGAACAAGTAGTTAAGAACTTGCAAATTGGGGGAAAAAGAAGTAGTAAAGAATTAAGGAATAAAGAGGAACATGGAATAGTGAAGAATTAGCAAATAAAGAGGAACATGG
>NW_025941999.1:0-3222 GCF_000764305.2 Hyalella azteca | reverse complement strand
ACTTGTTTGTGCACTGTGCAGGGAAGTGCAACAACCTTCACACGTAACATAACAAACATAACATAGTGATGTCGGCGCTGAAGAGTATAGGCCTGATGTGGCCTGTCTCCGATTCTTGTACTTTTCGTGCCTTGTTCACAGAAGATCTAAAATCGTGTCATTTGACCGGATCTTTTCAGGACTAACGATAGTTTGAAATAGCTACTAGACTTCCACCGGGTTCGATATGGTGCTAGGCATTTCAAGTCTGAAACAACCTTCACGAAAAACACATAAGACTTACACGTGCAACGCAATACGTTCATTTCGCGTAACAGGAAATGTTGGTGATTTTCACACTTGTTTAGAGTAGAGCACACGAGAGTTACATTTAGTACAGTTAAACGTACATCTCGATTAAAAAAACAATTTGGGGTTTTTTCTTTCGGCACTGAAATTGTTCATTCTCATACCTGACATTCAGAGCACATGAACATGCTAAAATGATTATATTATTCACAGCACAGACTAGACAGAAGCCTTTTTAGCGCATTTTCTCATTTATGGAAAAAAGGCGCTTTTGTGCTCGCTACGTCCGTCTGTCCGTCCGTGACTTCACGTTTTCGTCGACGAGAAAATGCGCTCCCTGTTACTCACTGCAGTGAGTACTGAGTTTTATTTTTTGTAGAGTATTAACAGGGTTCTAATTAAGACCATGAATAATGATGAGGGCACAACTCGATCTGTGCCCTCATCATTAAATTATTCGGCGGTTCAATAGTGATCAATTTTGGTCTTATCTTACTGTGCCCTCATTCTGTTGAGCAGTTTAGGGCTGAGCTGCTCAATGGGTTCATCAGTTCAGTACTTTTCACGTAGAAAGTACATAACTGTTGTTGCGTGCTCTGCGTTGGAACATAAGGCAACTACACAATATGATGTGCTTGGTGGTTTACGAACTAAATTGATTTATTAAAAAAATAGTTTGGCAATGCTAATGTTCTATCTCCACGCAATGTATTGTTTTCTATGCGGATATATTTGCCTTTTGCTCACCATGCTATGTCTTTTAGATCTATTCGGTATTTCTTACTCACCAAGCTTTCAAACTTCACCTTTGTCTAATCCATGGAGACCACCGCGTCATCAGATCAAAATACTATTCGCCCCTGAATGGAGACAATTGTGATCTGAATATTTCAGTTTACTACTTTTAACGCACTGTAAGGACCGCGTGCAGTATCAAAGCAGCGTCATAATTTCGGTGTGTTGGTATCCAAGATTTCATTTCATTTTCAAAAAGTTCGTGGAAAAACAACAGTTTGAAAAAAAAACGATCGAAGACATAAGGTTTATCTTTAGTCGATAGGTGTAGCTAGGTCGATACACTTCAGTGAACGGTGAAACCAAGAAGTCCGTCTGTGTAATTTCGGTGTGTTGGTATCCAAAATTTCATTGCATCTCACACTAATTGCAGAAACATAAACCTCACATGACGTATCACTGAACTACAAGATCTGGCGCTATGACTTTCTTACATATTTCCTATGATCATAGGCATAATATGCTGTGGCACGGAGCGCGTGATGCGTATCAACGTAGCAGAGCTTATGCACTCACACATAAGCACGTCTACGCGCACGTGTATATACACATCATCGCGTACACACGTCCTATACAACGGAAATTCATTGCACGAATCTTATATTATCACGAACTAAATATTATAGCTAGCATCTTATTACGGATGTTCGTCCTAGCGACTAACAAAGCGAACGAAATCCAACAGGAAACAGAACAAAAATTACAAAGTTAATTCGTATAAATCGTATTAATATATGTAGATTTAAAGCGTATATTCAACAACTCCATCCATTTGACATGAGAGGTTGTCGGTTGGAGAAGCACTATAGCGTTATCAGTGAAGCAAGAGTCTTATTTAGTTAGTACAATAGCTCGTGTAGACTAGGAACAATCGCGCGTTGTCATATGTTCCGGATACCGTCAATAGCAACGACGTGACAGCCTTCGATATCAATACATAAAGACACTTGATGTTTCTCACGCCTTTACATATTGCAATAATGGTAATATGAAGAACCGATCGTTTCTGTATACCATGTTTCCGATCTACAGATGAGTGTTTTACAGCTGTTTTGTTGTAGTAGTAATATTATGCAAATATAATGTATTAATGTTTATAAAGTAAATGGGCGTTTCCTTGGCTGAAAATGTATTCATACAATCATTGGCAATTGATGCATTCTTATAAAAATTTTGTATGTGATATTTTGTTGCATTACCGCTACTTTTGTGAGTAAATTATAGCGTGATAATATATCTTTAAGCACCCTCAAAAGAAATTTCCTACTTATAAGCCCATGAAAAGGGTTTATACGGGGATTTTTTTCAGTACATTTCTATGGTTGAGGTGTTAAAGTCATTAAAAATTACCTTGCTTTTTTCTCATCTCACCAAAAGTAATGATCGTTTCCAAGTTGCCGAACGTTTTTGTTCGCATCGTCATACAAAAAGCGCGAGTCAACGCTTATTTATGAAAGAGCATACGAAATGCATATTAGGGGGCTTCAAAAAGTTTGTGTAAAATCAACATAACTGAAAATTCTATGGAAAGAATATGATGTCAATGCACCAGAACGATCCTATATCAATGTTTTAAAACGTGTTCCCGTGTGAACCCTTAAATTAATGTCGCAAACGCAGTGCGCTGCTTTAAACAACAACCGTGCATGCAACATGACATCTGCTGAAACCGAGACCTGGTCTCACTGGAACAAGTTTATTGTGACAGTGCTTCAAACAAACTAGAAGCCTTCAAATGGATTAGTATCTCTAGAGGAGAAACAAATGATATCAAAGATGACTCCTGCCAACAGGCCACGCACATCAGTTTGTGGAGGAAAACATTGATGCTGTCTTTAATCCCATTGACAAAGATAGGTGAATAACTACCGAATCAGTAGCAAACACATTTAAACTTCTCCGTGAGTTCCATACACAGAATTCTGGTGAGCAGTTTAGGACTGAGCTGTTCAATGGGTTGCCAGGCCGGATTCCCAAAAATCAAAATCGAAAATTATCTTATAATAAATAAAACAGGATATGTATGAAAACAAACATCATGAATTTGATAGTTTTCTCAAACTGTGGTTTTTCCATTAACTTTTTGAAGCTCCATCGAATCTGCACTGTCAAGTGTTTATTTGGTTTAAACGTGATTAA
>NW_025941998.1:0-809 GCF_000764305.2 Hyalella azteca | reverse complement strand
GAAGATCAGGGCGAAGATCCCATTGAGGAAGGTCAGACCCGATCCCTCACCAGATGGGTTCCCGGTCACGGTATCGTAGGTGTTCGAGACGGCATCCCCTACCCGTGAGGCCACTTTGCCAACAGCGGTGTTCGCAAATACGTTGAGCAGGCTCTGTGTCGCGAAGTACGTCTCTGAAATGCCGACAAGGAAATGGCCGATCGACGTGAAGTTTCCGATCGCGTCGCCGCTGTTATCGGTCATCTTGCTGATGACCGTGTTGACGATCGGTTTGGAAATTCGAGCCGATAGCCAGTCCAGGCTGTCTTCGTCGCGCGCCTGCATCGCTGACGAGATGACATCGTCATCGGGAGGCAGTTCGTTCAAGCTCGTGAATGCATAGTCGTTCAGATACGTCGAAACCCTGAATCCTGCGGTTTGCTTGTAGTCGAGGGCGAGGTCCACATCGGCGAGCGAGCACGGGCTACTCAGGATGCAATCCTGAGCGGTGGCGCTTACGCTCGGCCTCGAGCTGAATATGTCGGCAGACGTTGATTGAGCACGCTGTAGCGTCCAGTAATAGGACCCGAACATCAGCCAGCCGGCGCTGGACATGTGGTTCTTCACCTCACCAACAAGCGCTCCATCTGATGTAATCGTGTCGATCTGTCTCTGGTACAACGCTGCCGCGTTCCGGATCGCATTCTGGTAGTTCAACGACGCGTCATACATGTGCCGCCGGCTCACCGACTCGCCTGCATAGTCGGGATTGCCAAGCACGGCAGCCAGCGACTTCATGTCGTTGTTCAGCACCATGAACGCGCGCCACA
>NW_025941997.1:0-62223 GCF_000764305.2 Hyalella azteca | reverse complement strand
GGCTGTTAGCTGCAACACACTGTTGGAGTCGTTCCCGGAGGAGGGAGTAACCGTGATAGTGAATTCCAATCGCTATGCGGCAATGTTGCAAAATTTCTTGCAGCCTATGATGGAAAACATTGTTGAAAATGAATCATTGGGAGACGTGTGGTTCCAGCTGGATGAGGCTACAGCTCACACAGCCCAAATGTCACTCAATGTTTTAAAACGCATGTTTCCCAGAGGTCTGGTGTCTCTTAGGGGTGATTTGCAGTGGCCTGCAAGGTCACCTGATTTGAGCAATTGCAAATTCTTTCTTTGGGGACATCTAAAAGAAAGGGTGTTCAGGAGTCACCCTCACACCCTACGGCACAGCTAAGGGAACGGATTATTACAGCAGAGGTTATGGCCATACCTCGCCATATGTGTGAACATGCTGTAGAAAACTTCTGAGAACGACTCCAACAGAGTGATGCAGCTAACAAACCCCATCTTCCTGATATTGTTTTCAAAACATAAGTATTTTAAATGGTATGTTATGCTAATCTTGAGGAAAATAAACTTTCTTCTTTATGTACCTCCATTACTCTTTTATTTCGCCCCAAAACTGTTCAATCAGTTCTGCCCCACCCTGTATAAGCTAGCTAACACATTTAAATTGTATATTGTAATCAATATATAACAAATAGTCAAATAGTTAAAAACTACTTATAGCCTTATAAGAATTAGCTAAGCTGCTAGCTACGTACAATGTATTGCATACTTGATGCCTCTGTACCAAAAACAGTCAATTTATTGGAACCTAATACACACTAAAGGTAACAAGTTTATATACCAATTTGTCATTCATAGTACATTTATACTAAACCATGAATAACAATACCTCAATATAATTAAAGACTGCCACTCAATATATTTAAATATATGAAAAAATCAAAAAAATGGAAAAAATTTAAAAAATCATGATTTTTTATAAAAAATCAAGTGATTTAATCACATGATTTAATCATTTTGATTTAATCATTGCCAACCCAGCGCACAACTGATCACCAACTGAACAAAGCCTTATGGCTGTGAAGGGGGAGAGCCGGGGCATGGCATTATAGGGACGGCGGTTTGCGCTTCTGCCCATGGAGTGCGATGGGATTATGCCAGTCCTGCAAATAGCTGAGCAGGTTTACGGTGATCCGGCGTGATCTGCGGCCAGTAAGGCTTATGGCGTGTGTAAGAAGTGATAGTATGGGGTAAAATTTTGTGGAGTAGGACCTGTTGATAATTGACTATTTGATTCAGCAGGCTGTGGAGTGAGGTAGATGTTGCTTAAAGTTGATGTGGGGAGATGACTCAGTTACGTACAGCTTCTTGGGTGTGAGCTGAGTTTAGTTATTGCATTATAGGGTAGGCGATGGTGCTAGGGCTTGTTTACGAGCTAAATTTGTGGTGTAGGGCTGCGCTCCCCCCAGGATGTAATGGACCATCATGATTCCTGCCTTCCGGAACGTAGCCTTCGACACATCAAGCCGTCCGTATCTAGGCCGTGCGTCAAACCAGCCCTCGGTCGAATGGCCACTTGTCGAAGGACGATAAATTTTGGAACAGAACTATGCTATCTGAAACCTAACCTCAGATGTGGTGAACGTAAAATTACATAATTTAACGATGCCCGAAAGTCATATTTGATCCACAGCCTGGTGGTGCACGGCAGGTAGTGGTCAAGGCCAGAAGAGGACAAAGCCGAGTGGTGCACGGCTGATTGGTGTAGGACCGGAGAGATCCAAGGCGTTCAATTCAGGGCTTATTGGTGCACAAAATTGGTGGTGCATGGCTGCGCTCCCTTTCTGGGTCACGTTTGAGCTGGGAGTGCCGACATTAGATTTATGTATAAATTGTGAAACCTCTATAGGACTCTAGGAGAAAGTCAGTTGCGTTTGTGGCGAAAGCACGTTTGTGATTAAGGGGACTGGCCCACTGTGCAGAGAGTGGATGTATATTGCAAGATCTTTGGTGACGCTTCAGTAGCAGAATATACGCCTACAGAAGATCTTGCCAACACATTTAGATTGAAATTCTTGCATTTAATATATTTGTCAGTCTTCGGCCAAGTATTTAAAAAAAGTAAGGTTTCGGATATGTTGGATGGATCAGGATGCAGTGAAGCTTGTCCGGAAATCAGTTGCGATGAGTTCCTGCCAAAAAAATGTAAATATTAAGCTTACGATTACGTAGTTGCGGTCACATTAGAGCGGTCAGACTGCATTATCACATGTTCAGTTGACACTTGCTGTACAATCAGACTGTTTTTAGGGTAAAATTAGTTATTTGGGGTAACATGTGCATACAACCTTGTAAATAAGTTTGTGGCTTGTAAAAAGTTATTCATTACCAGGGTTGGTGATTTTTTTTATTTTTTCATGATTTTTTTATTTATTTGATTTTTTCAGCTTTTTTGTCATTTCGAAGTGTTATTTTTTATGTTGCAATTAGCCTACTAACAATAACAGTATATGGATCATTATGGATGGCTAAAAAGGGCACTTATTGCCCTCAATAATGGCCAACAGGTGTTTACCACTTAGGGATTTTTGGGTAAACAATTATTGATAAATCTATTCATTAGCTTTGTATGGAGCAAGGCAATGAGCTAAATATTGACCATTTAACTGGCTTCAATATACAAAAACACTTCAGGAATGCAGATCTTCTAAACATTGAAGAGTCACATAACAGATAGGTACTGATAGCACAGTGCACAGCACTATCAATAGGTCTACTAGTTTTATGTTCTATAAATCTACCAGACTCTACCCTCTATACACATCAACTAGTAGTGACTGAATAACTGACTGCACTATTCCCATTTAATTCAGACCAATAAACCAATACTAAACATAAACTGAACGATAACCAAACAAACCTCATACGACTTGAAACAAGACTTAAGTTATGAGAAAAGCTAACACTGTTTGAAATAAACATGTGCACAATTCAAATATTTTATATCCATTCGCTGCATTTGATTTTTTTTATGTATAGTCTTTTAATTGTAATTGTTTAGTTTCTAGTTTTAAATTCACATATTTAAATATTGAAATTAAATATTTTAATTAGAATACTCGTATTAGGGTGGAAAATCTTTCTAATTGCCTAAAAGGTCAATATAATCTCAACCTCTCAATATACAAGGTGGGGCAGAACTGATTGAGCAGTTTTGAGGTAAAATAAAAGAGTAATGGAGGTACATAAAGAAGAAAGTTTATTTTCCTAGAGGTTAGCATAACATACCATTTAGAAAACTTATGTTTTGAAAACAATATCTGAAAGATGGGGGCTGTTAGCTGCAACACACTGTTGGAGTCATTCTCAGAGGAGGGAGTAACTGTAGGATTTGGATTTGGGGCGTGGTGACTCTGAAGGGAAGAACGACATTTCAGAGTCAGGCCTTTGCAACGGCCATCAGCCACGCATCGCATTTTCATTTGTTAGTAGAAAGGAGGAAGAAAGGGAAACTATAAGAGCAAACATTCATAACAGTGAATTCCGATCGCTATGCTGCAATGTTGCAAAATTTCTTGCAGCCCATGATGGAACATATTGTTGAAAATGAAGCATTAAGGAAGACATGTGTTCCAGCAGGATGGGGCTACAGCTCACACAGCCCGAATGTCACTCAATGTTTTCAAACACATGTTTCCCGTAGGTCTGGTGTCTCTGAGGGGTGATTTACAGTGGCCTGTGAGGTCACCTGATTTGAGCATTTGCGATTTCTTTCTTTGGGGACATCTAAAAGAAAGGGGTTCAGAAGTTGCCATCACACCCTACCACAGCTAAGGGAACGGATTATAATTACTGCAGCAGAGGTTATGGCCATACCTCGCCTTATGTGTGAACATGCTGTAGAAAACTTCTGAGAACGACTCCAACAGTGTGTTGCAGGTAACAGACACATCTTCCTGATATTGTTTTCAAAACATAAGTATTTTTACTCTTATTTTGCCCCAAAACTGTTCAATCAGTTCTGCCCCACCCTGTATAAGCTAGCTAACACATTTAAATTGTATGTTGTAATCAATATATAACAAATAGTCAAATAGTAGACTACTTATAGCCTTATAAGAATAAGCTAAGCTGCTAGCTACGTACAATGTATTACACACTTGATGCCTCTGTACCAAAAACATTCAATTTATTGGAACCTAATACACACTAAAGGCAACAAGTTTATATACCAATTTGTCATTCATAGTACATTTATACTAAACCATGAATAACAATACCTCAATATAAATTAAAGACTGCTACTCAATATTATTAAATATATGAAAAAATCAAAAAATTGAAAAAATAAAAAAATCATGATTTTTTTATAAAAAAATCAAGTGATTTAATCGCATGATTTAATCATTTTGATTTAATCATTGCCAACCCTGAGCTAGGGCCAAGCGCCTAGCCATTCCTAGCAATAGGTTACAACTGGAAAGTGCTTCTGTCTTCACTGATAACAATATGACAAATGTGAAGCTTCCAACTAATGCCACTGAGCCACTCTATGCATGGTGTCATTCAATGGTAATTATATAATAACATGAGCTTTTGGAAAATTGCACCGCGAGGAAAATGTTGAACCGCCGCAACACGTGTCACACCTCACCTCACGACGATTTGGTAAAGACTCAGAATCCAAATGTAAACAAACCCACATAATCATAAGGTGCCAGAAGCAAAAAAAAAGAGTGTCCCACGTTATTTAAACAGTGTAGAATTCCAGAGGGGGTACCGTAAAATGGGGTAACTTAGACCGGCAGGGTAACTTAGACCACTTTTCGTTTTTTTTACAAAAACCCCCACAACTCAAAAACTATTTGACATAGAAAAATTTTGTCAATGGGCATTAAAGGCCTAATACTGAGGCTACATAACACAATAGTGGTAGTCACATTTCCCTCATTATGGGGCGGCGCCCCCCATTTGCAAACTATGACACTTTCCTCAAGTTTGTCATTTGCATATGTAACTAGAAGAGTTCTACTACAATGCACCAAAACCTGGAGTTATTTGGAGTTATTTTACAAAAAAAAATAATTGATTTTAACACCCGGTCTAAGTTACCCCAAGAGCTGGGGTAACAAAGACCATCACTTTTTTTATAATTACATAAAGACTATGAGAGGCAGGAGCCAGCAATTTATGGTGAGTGAAGCTAGAGTATAGACCTGTATTTTGCATGTTTCAATTCAAGTTTAGTTTATCTAGTAAGAAAATGGCATCATTTATAAGAAAAAAAGTGGTCTAAGTTACCCCATTTTACGGTATTATATTAACTGGTAAGTGGTAAACATAGCAAATTGGAAAGCAGGACCCAAAAATCTGGACGTCCAGCACACTTCCACTTCCAGTCCATCATCATCACTGAGGAGTCTCTGCAAGATGCCACAGCTGTTTCATTAAAAAAAACAGCGCTTGCATCATCACAGTATCAAGAAACCAATCAAAGCTTGAACGCGCCCTACGTAACAGTCACAAGAATCCAATCAATGCTTGAACACACCCAACGTACTGTCACAGGGATCCAATCATCCCTAGAACGTGTGCAACGTCACAGCCACTGGAATCCTATCAGCGATAGAAAGCTAGAAGGGACCGCCTCAAATGCACACAATGTTAACGCACTGATGCTAACTTAATGCGTAATGCTACAATTCGTATTTCAAGAGCGTAATACAATAGTGTAGTTATGTCATTATTGATAGAAATTGCAAAGAATAACATCTTCACTATGTACACTCACTCACAAATACATGAAAAACTGCCTATGATTCAATCCACAAATGCAAAACTGACCACCGATGCAATCAGCTGAGACATACAATCTCCTTTCGTTGCAATCAGCCGAACAAAAAATGTAAACAAAGAAGGTAGCAGGGATACCAACCTCACCGGCAACCAATGTGAAACCAACATCAATATAGTCATGCAAAAAAATGAAAGACACAAATTCTTCTATATTAAAAATTTATCAGTAACTGACATTCAACAGAAATCAGAATGGTTTAATAACCTTCGTAAATATTATGCAGAATCAATACAGCCACTACCCCATGCAGAATCAATTGTGTGCAGGAATCTAATGATGGTTAGTGGTTAGTTCTCATTACGCAATCGGTGGGACGGGTGGGTGAGGTAACTACAGAACATTACTGTAGATAAAGCTCCCAAACTTCGAGATGATAATTGAGTGAAAACTTTATGTGATATATTGTGAGCCTTCTAAAGTTTAAATAATAAAGAAATCACAAGGTTCACAGAATCTAAAGGTTTGAATGCTCAATTTTTGACTTTCAAGCACTCTATTGACTATTGAGTCTATTCTAGTCAGTCAACTGTGAAGTGTCATGTTGTTTGTTGTGCATTGCCTTTTCTTCGAGAAGTTTCTTCAACTGCCGATGAGTTTCTCCTCAATTTGAAAGCTGAGGTAATGAATAGGTGCCATAAATGTTTTTTTTATATATTTAATTTGAAACTATTATGTTGGGAGTAAATAGTATTTCCTTCTGTAGATCCATCCCTCTTGCTCATCTGTGAGTAACGCGCGCAATTAACAATCTTGCATGGGACCTTCTCTGTGTTGCCTGACTTGACGTTCATACGATCATAGCTACCGTAACCGAAGCCGATTTCTGACGGCCTGCAAATTGTTTCTAGTTGCCTGGAATGTTTTTATTAAGGTGGAATGCTTTTTTTTATGTGAACCACGAATTTTAGAATTCCAGCCTGCCCGAGTAGCCCCGTTGAACGGGGCTACTCGAGACACTTGGAATAAAACTTCATTTTAAAACATTTGAAGCATGAAGAGTGTACTCATCCATTACTAACAGTACTCTGAAGTCCTCCTCTTTCATTGTAGATGATGTAGAGGTAGAATAAATGACATTTTCTGTGATTTTTACTTGTTTTTCCTTTATTGATATGATATTACCATATACATTAATTACCGTATTATTGATGTGATATTACCGTATCCATAAACATGCCATTGAGCATTTACAAAAACCTTGTCCACTGCAAGCTTCATATCAGCAGCCTTATAGCATTTTTTCTGTATCTGTAAGCTTACAGGATGGCTTGTAATTTCACACCATTTAAATTGGGTTAAGTGAATTTACTATAAAAAAAAGATCATGAAAAACATACCTGAAACAGAAAGGAATGTTTTAGTGACGACCATTGTATGTTTTGGAGAAATAAATCATAGTTTAGGTCAATTACTTTTCATTCTATGATGCCTGGTGCACAATTCTATATACAACATTCTATGCACAATTTTGTGATGACCGATGATGCACTAATTTTTTGATAAGTGAAATTTTTTTCACTGAGCGAGGTAAATGTAATCAATATTCTTTGTTTTTAATCAATTTTTTCTTAACTGGAGCCTTTGCTAACTGAGGTTCTACTGTAAAATACATTTTTAGGGGTGTCCCGAATAGCCCCGGGGGGAAAGGTGCGGAAATGGCCGCCAATTTTTTTGGGATTGAGGTATGTAAATTCTGCAAATTCATGCTGACACTTGTCTGCCACTTTTTTCTAAGCAAAATTTTTTAATATGGCAAATATTTTTTTTTACTACAGACCTTAGCAGAAGTAACTTTTCTAAATATCGGTTTTCACCATTTTTTTCAGGAATTTTTCAAAGCTAGTAAATGTAGTATTTTTGAACTTCCTTTATACTACATAGATCGGAAAAATGTTGACATTTACGCCACTATATTTAGTTTTGCAATATTCCAATTAGTTTTGCTACTAAAACTGTTTTACGCCGTGTCGCAGGACTGTCCCGAGTTACCCTGCCCGTCCTGAGTAGCCTCAGTTGACGGTAGACATAATAGGGCAAAAACATGAAAAAATTCATGTCAATCACAATATCAAGAATTGTCCTAATGCTGGTAATTCAGTCCATAAATGCTGCACTTGTGGAGGTCCTCACACAACCAATTCCCAACTGATATGCTGTTAAAGTGGGCAATAGGTTACAGCCCTCAAGAGCTACTCAGAGACAGCCAGAACCACTGAATCATTCTTTACAGATCTATTCAACTCACCAACAGTCCTCTGATGCTTATAATGTACATAACAGAGCCAAGCATGTGAGAGGCCGAGAAACTCCATTAAGGTCAGTTGCCACCCAAACTTTGAACAGCCGTGAGCCTCTTTCAGCTCTATGTGGGGATATTTCTGTTGCAAAATTAATAAAGCTGCTCTTGAAATTTTTATGATTGTGTGGCAATACTGCCAATATTGACATTGTTGGAGCACTGGAGCAGTGACAAGGAGTGCTGAGGACACATTCAAGACATCAATCCCACCCACTCTTCTTCTACATAGAGCTGAAGCCCTTGATGAACCAACTTCTGAATTCCATGCTGTCACACCTTGTGAGCTGGCGCCTGCAGTGATAAACCCTGTGATGATGATTATAGGGGGGTCAGTACTTGCTGAGAAAGACCAAACAACTCAATAGGCTCCAGCCCACTGCAACCCTCAGCAGTAAGGTTACTAAGCAACCAGCAGCATATGTTGTTGGCAGTTCCGGCCTTGGACACGCAGATAACTATCAATATGCAACCCTACCCTATCAGCAGAGGCCAGTTTCTGCAGTGCTAAGTGACCAATTTTCATAACATTTGGAATCTGGACAGATCATCATGCAGTTTTATCAACAATTAAATAAGGGATAATTCATCTAGCCAGAATCTCTTGGCTCTGAAAATCACAAGAAAGCTTTAGTTGCATGGCTGAAAATAGCAGGAAAGCTTTAATTATGGCTTGAATGGTGGATGTGACTCATAATAGGATTCACAGGCATTTTTGTTTGATTTACGAGTAGTTTCTGCCCAATTTTACACTTTAGACCAAGGCCTAGCTAGGAGCCTCCCATGCTGGCAGCTTCTTCATGTTTATGTTGTCAGACTGCAGTTCTCAATACGGAAACACCAGTAATGTATTCAGTTTTATGCATGTTGATTTATACATGCAGGGGATTTTCTATAACCTCAAATTACAAGACAAAAAAGGATTAAACAAAGAACAATATACTAGTTTAGACTGAAATAGATTATATTTTGAGTTGACTGTATCCAAATTGCAGAATTTTGCAAGTTTATAAAATATCTAATTTGCATTTCTTTTTTTATCAGTTCACAATCAAATATCAATGTGTTTTTTGTCTCACCAAAGTTAATGTTTTTCAGAGAGTGCTCCTTTACTATGCATTGAACGGACTGCCATTACACAGTCAAAATGACCAGCTAGAAGCTTTAGTTTAGATTATTTGTTAAAAACAACTCAAGATACTTGTTCTCTAGTGTTGCATTGCCTGCAGTCACAGGATGGGGACTGTCTATGCCAAGGTATGTTCATATGTAGGGATATATAATTGAAGCCTCAAAATATTAGCTTCCTCACGATTTTTGTTGGATCTTTGTTTAGGCATTTGAATGCACTTGGAACAAAAAGTCTCAATTTTTGTGGTGGTGGTGTATAAAAATAATTTTCAGGAAGATAAGGGCTGAGTTTAAACAAATAATTGTAATCGTACAACAAATTTATGCAGTTAATGCAAATGGAGACCTGAATGGGAAATTCTGGGACTGTACAAGCAACATAAATCCTTTAGCACAGGTAATAAACCAAACTTAAGATTATCATTATTTTTTTAATCTTCATCTGCAGAATGGTACGTAATTCTAAGTTGTTTTCTATGATGATCTAAATTATAATTATCTTTACTACGGTACTTCTAAATTTCTATCTTTGTATTTATGAAAACGTATATCTCCATAAAATTGTTTAATTATCTTCTGTAATAAGTTCTTTTACTTTAGAATCACTTTTTATTCTATGTTTAAATTCATGCTCGATGCTGCAGAGTGTTGACCAAGATGCCGACAAGGAGTCTGTTCGGAAGAGCGACCGAATCGACTTGCAGAGCCTCAAGGTGAGTACCTGTTTTTAGCGCATTTTCTCATTTATGGAAAAATGCCCTATTGTGCTTGTCATGTCTGTCCGTCCGTCTGTCCATGACTTCACGTTTTCATCAATTCTGAGAAAATGCGCTCCCTGTCACTCGCTGCAGTGAGTACTGAGTTATATTTTTTTACTGTGTTTTGATTATTTTTCTTTGCTTGATGTTTCAAAACACTTTCAGTTTGTCAATCCGGCAATAGTTTTCAAGTGCTCTTCTGTCTCAAACTATTAGGTAGGTAAAGATGATGGTGGGAGTAATAACTTGTGTACTATAGAGCTATTGGTTTTGAAGTCTGCTATGCTCATCCTCAAGAATCAGTTAACCTTGATGCATCAAACCTCAGTACAGGTCTCAGTTTTAGCTTGCATTTTTCCAAGTTTTTTTATTGAATTTCTTCATTTTGATGTGAAAATAATATACGTTTAAAAATTACTTTTTAACTTAAAAAATTACTTTTTAAAGACAACACTTCTAAAGAATTCAGTGTTTTCAATGTTACAGATGTACAATGAATTTCTAATTTTATTTTTGAATATTAGAAAAATTAATTTTTCAATTTATTTTAATATATAAAATTTTTTCAAAATTATTTATTCTGTCAATTGATTCATGCATTGCCTCCAACTTCACACAGGTGTTCAAAATTTCAGGTCAATTGGACAGGTAAAAGTGTATTAAATATCAGTTATAAGATTTCTGGCTGACAAAATTATTTTTTCAATTTTTTAATATTAAAACAAAATTTTTTTTAATCTTTTTTTTTGTCATTTGATTCTTGCATTCTCCAACTTTATGCAAGTGTGCAAAATTTCAGATCGATAGGATAAGTAGAAGTGTGTTAAATTTTGATAATAAGATTTGTAGCAGACAGACAGACAGACAGACAAGAAGTGAAGTTAAAGAGAAGTGTTGTAAAAAGTATTAAAAATGTTGTTAATTTAGTGGGATTTAACTTGTGAGGCATTCCCCATCCATTACATTCATTCTGAAACAAAAGTATTTTATTATGAACTACTATTTTATCTACCATTGTTTGTTAAATTTTTCTCATTTTATAATCACATGCAGCTGCCAATAACTGCATTATGTTTTATGTACACAATTGTGATATTTTGCCTTATGAATATTTCATATTTAACCTTATGAAGAAGACATTAGTGAATATTACTTACATAATGCCATTAATATCTGAAAGCATGGAGCATCGTTCTCTTCTAGATTCAAATTCAGATCTAAGTGAACATTAGAAGTATTCTTAACTGTAAATTTGTTTTACTCCTTTCTATTGCACATTTAAATCTTGGACTGAACAGTGAAGCAGCTACCTAACATAAATTGTCAGTGATTCATGATGCAATAATCACTTCAACACAATTTTTCCCCAATAATAGTTTGCTAATAACTTTTAGAAGTTTTTAAGTCATACTCTTGCTGCATTACTGTGCAGCAAAATGTCAGAAAGAACAAACGTTTGAAAGTTGGTGCAGTTCGCTTGAGAGAAACCTTAAAACGGATCAAAAGGCAGAGCCTCATGCAAAGACTGCAACATCAGAAGGTTAGGCTGCTTGACTGCCCTAGAATCATGGTGGTAAAACTAAATCCAGTTTTTTTACCCTTCTTTGCTTATTGATGAATTATTTTGTTGATTTTATTGAATAAATACATAAGTCCAGTTTTGCTTCAGACAAGTTAACTCATTCAATATGGAACATCATTTCTTAACATGTTAAGTGCGGCCATGTTGTATTAAGTGTGTATTTCATACCGGTGTTACGACCCACCCGTGAGTTGTACCGCACTTAACGTGTTGATGAAGTAAAGAAGTACCAGAAAAGCAACTCTTTTGTCACCATGCTTTTATTTTACCATTGCACAATTATTGTCTTGGTGCTTATTCCTTCCTCTTTGAATTTGTGATGGAAGCTACCATTATAAGATTAATCGGATGAGTATTAAGTGAATAATTTTCAAATTGCTTCTCCCAGGACAGTGAAGCAGTAAGCCTTCTCAGATTTGTGTTCTATTAACTTGATATAAAATACTTCCTTGGACTTTGTTTCTTGAAACTCATTGTTGGTCACTGATGATTTGGTTGTTCAAACTTAAGTATGAGATGACTTGCGCAAATAATTCTTCATGTTCACAGAAATTTTTTTATCAAGTGTGACTGAGAGACAGACATCTGACAATAAATTGACAAAATGCAATTTTTTTGCATTAGCTTACCTCTAAAAAGTATTTATAACACTCCTGAAAAGGATCATAAATCCTGTTTAAAGTACGTACCACCACTATAGAGTTATTAGTAGAATAAAAATCAAATTTGTGCAGAGGAATTGGCTTATAAAGGTATTCCTACAAGGACCAACTGATGTAAGTTGTACAGATTAAGTTGAAACAAAGCAACTATGAAGATTGACAGTGTTTGAGTGTTTAATATGCTCAACAATCAACTTTAATTTTGTTTCTTAAGGATCATTTTACTAATGTTCTAGCTGAAAATAGGTTCAAGAAAACTACTACAAATGGCAAAAAACAAGCAGCAAGAAGGCAAAATTTTTGTGCTCAGGCAAACATTTGTGACACAATTTGACACAATTTACTTTATGATTAAGAATTAATAAATATTCTGACCATAATTCAGCTTAGTTACCATATAGCATTATTAGAACTGTACTGCAGCCCCACTGCGACATCTACAACATCAAGACAGACAAGTTTCCTTTCCACATCAAGTATATATATGGGATTTAAAGAGAGCCTCAAAGCTGTCATATACGTTACTGGTAGAATAACCTGACATGAGCACCTATCCAGTCATTATTAATGGATTGCCCCACCCATCCCAAGAATATTTTATGATTTCATGGCTGCAGAGTGGCTCTTGACCTTGAAAATAATTTAAGCTTGATTATGTGAATCAATGTTTAGTGCTTACTGTAGTTTATCTGTAATTAACAGCTACTTTTGTTTGAAAATTATTATCAACAGTGATGTTTATAAATTGTTTGAACTATTGATAAAACATCATGAAAATTATATTTATTTTGCTTGACTTTCTCATTATGTATCACAATTTTCATTGTTAGATGTTATTGAACACTGACTTTTTATAACTCTATTTACCCAATTCTTGACTTAGATTAATCATGACGCCTTACAAATAATGGATGCTTCAATGACCTTTTATTTTACTGTTTTATGTTTCCTAATTAACTCAATTTCAGAATTAATATATTTTTGATACAGTAGATTAACAAATGTTGCAGTAATAATTAACTAACAGGTTTAAACTTCCTCTATTGACATTTAATTATTTAACCTAGAGCATAAATGGAAAATATTTCTGAATTATCAACTTTACAGATCAGATATGGAGAGCTGAAGTTAAACATTTCAATTCATCTTGCATTAATTTTTGTCTAAACCATGTTCACATCAAAAAGTTGAGATATAGACATATTTACATGGATTGTAACCTTATTTTATTTAACCTATTCCATGCCGCTGGATCTTATTTGCTTGTCCAGGTCAGAGGACTCATAAATGCGAAGCATTTTGTGAGTTGATTAAATGCATGGTATGTAGTTAAGTTTTTGTCATTCTGTTGTACAAAAAATGAATGTTTACTTTCCCTCAATTTTATGACTTATGACCTCAACATATTCTATTGTAAATGCTGAGCACAACAATCTACACCCAATGATATTCTTTAATGTGTATTGAAACTTAATTTTCTACCCTTATAAACAATCATGTAAATTAATAATACTGGCAAATCATAGCACCAGCCAGAAATTGTCAGTTCCAAATCTTATTCTCTTGAAACTGCAGGAGTCTCACCTTTTGCATTCATTGAGTTTCAACATCAGTTTAGGTTATCTCTTCATGGTGTTTGCATACTCATTTGGCATGGAGTTGTGTATGTGTTTTTTACCTATTTATGCTTTTACTAGTCTTCCATTTCTTTTATTCTTTTTTTCTACTAAGAAAAGAAAATACTTCATGATTGTTGTTGATATTATAATATCAATCAAATGTTATTGATATATAAATATCAATCAAAATTGCATTTAAATCATACAAATGTACACCACTTGAATCCTAAAATAGGGAAAACTTGTTACAATATTTTCTGAGACTTCCATCTACAGCTCAGGTAAATTTATTTAGTAGAGTGTTGATAAATACAAAGCTAATGAACAACATTTATTACAAGCACTCATTTTGAATGTTGGCTGCTACCAGTGCTGGTTCTTCTCCCTGGAGTCATAAGATGCTCAATAAGCTCTAATTTTATGGCTTCTTCTTGACTGTAATTTTATATCAGCTTTATCCAATAACCTCGGTATGGTTTATTATTTACGCCTTAACAATACATTTAATTTAGGGAGCTTCAGAGGCAATGATTTTTCAGTCATATTAGTGACTGCTTCTTTAGGGACACAAATTCAATATAAAATTATCTTAGGATTACTTGTAGTGCTGTTCACCTCAAATGTACAGACATTTGATGATAAATGCATGATATGTGTAAAAAATGCTACATCAAACAGTAATACTTGTACAATAATGTAGTATTGGTGCTGGTTACGCTCTAATAACATTATTGAATGAAAAGGGTTACTATAGTAGAACTTGTTTTTTATTTGCACAATCAAGCTCCTAAATTCTTATCAAAGATTGTGGGACTTTCAATGCACTTCAAACACAGTCATAACCAATGGTCTTCAATTTTGGTTATATATGCAAATGGTCAATATTTTCCTTTTGATATCATATTTCCTTTTTAACATTTATTAATTAACTATATTTTCTAGTGAATCCATTGAATGCATTTGAGATAATGCACAATAACCATTTTGTCCATGGTGCCATTTATATGCATTTTAATTTCTCTTGGCATGGGAATGCTGTAGAATTATTGGTAAAAAAATACAGGCTCCCTCCCCATCCTGATCTTACAACATGTGTCCAATCGCTGTGTTTGTTTCTCATCCATTTTTTATCTCTTACATAGGAAGATCCAACCTGTTGTTTTGTATCCAGTAATCAGAATTGTAATTTTAAAATATCCCTAGCCTCCTCATTTTTGTAAGAAAGCTTACAGAAATGATCTGTAAGATTTACAGAAGATGATTACAGAAAATGATTACATAAATGTTTGCCTCATTTCTGTAATAAATGAGGCCTCATTTCTGTAAGAAACGAGGCAAATTGCTACATATTCTAATAATTGAGATATTAATTTTAACAAAATTCTGTTCTGTTATTGAGTTAAAGAAGTGTATTGATATTAAAGGCTCAGGTGCAGAGGGTGCATGTGGCAGGCATAGGACGTACCAAGGAGGACATCATCATCAGCAGCGTCAAGGATGTCTTCTCCGCCAACAACTTCCAGTCTGTGAGTTGTGCAGAATTGCTACACCAGTTTCTTATCCAAGTACAATTGCTAACTCCATTGTTGAAACAGTGTGTTTTTCATTGTGAAGCAAATTCAAATGTGGAAATTGGTGCTGTACTTTCCATTGCAATTTCAATAAAGCAGATGCTGTTCTTTTGTGATAGCTTTAAAGTCAATACATAAGACTCATTTGTGCTCTCCA
The DNA here is from genome assembly GCF_000764305.2 of Hyalella azteca. Lineage (NCBI taxonomy): Eukaryota > Metazoa > Arthropoda > Malacostraca > Amphipoda > Hyalellidae > Hyalella > Hyalella azteca. The sequence goes on along the minus strand of NW_025941997.1, from coordinate 46,617 downwards.
TCTCATAATTATTATTGATATCATCATAGTTAATAGAAATGTTGTTCTTCAGGTTGTACTGAAGATCCATGAAGCACGCAGTCGACTAGAGGAGCTTGGCTGCTTCAAGGGCGTGGATGTCCTCATTGACACCTACGAGGGATCTGATGCCCTCACTGATGGCATACAAGTCAGTTCCTTTCATACCACAAGGATCCTCCGCTATTACTAAGATCCACAGTTCCTCTCATACCAAAAAAAGTTGTGTGCATGTCTCTCATGGACTGGGTACTTAGTTGTTATTGTTCAAAAGGTCTTCTGGTCACAATATCTGAAAAAAACCGGAGCTGTGATTTACAAGTGTCAGTTCCATTCAAAGAACAAAATGTCATAACTAGGCAAAGGGTTATTTGTAGATAATTGTGGAGTTATTCATCTCTACAACTCTACATGGCATTTGTAAAACTGTACGTACCTTCACTTGGTACAATAATAACGTGACAAAATTACATAGCCTGACAAAGGATAAAACTCATTCTCATTGGCAGGTCACATTCGAAGTGGAGGAGGTGAAGGTGCTTGGTGCCCAGGCCAACACCGCCGTGGGGCAAAACGAGGCGCTCTTTAATGGCGGCGCCGCGCTCAGGAACATCCTGGGGCGCGGTGAGCACTGCACCGTCAGCTACGGCCGTGGTACTAAGAAGACAACCGCCTTCGCTGTCACCGCCGTCAAACCCATCCATGACCGCTTCAGATCAAGGTAGTGGCAGTCAATTACATCCACGACCGCTTCAGATCAAGGTAGTGGCAGTCAAACTTCTGCAATAAATCGGATAATAAAAAGTTTACCTGTCATTAGACGTAGATTATTAACTAGAAAAATTTTATCTTGCCTATGAAAAACTATTGGTACCAAGAACCTGTATCAATAATCGAAATTGATACATGTTTCAGGAACCGAAGACATGATGCATGTTTAAAATGCTCTGTGTGATGAATGTTTTAACTATGTCACGCGCATGTGAAATGTCCTCACCACGCCTCCCCCACAGAGTGACGAGCAGTGTGCACCAGAGTTCCCTGGAGGCGGGCTGGTCGGGGTACAAGCTGTTGGAGCGCGGCGCTGCTCTGGGCGTCACATTCAACACCACCCCCACCGTCAGTAAACAATAAAATAGCTTGCCTAGGTTCTCCTGGAAATAACTTAGAAATAAGGTTCCCAGTGAAAATATTCTAGTGGGAACCTTATTTCTAACAGTTATTTCCAGGGGAACCTACTTTATTGCACGTATTTCTGCTGGGAGCCTTTTTTTTCTAGCAAGTAATTCTCAATAAAATATGGTTCCCCTGAAAACAACTATTAGAAATAAGGTTCCCAGTAAAGATGTTATAAGGGGAACCTTATTTCTAACGCTTATTTCCAGGGGAACCTACTTTATTGCACGTATTTCTGCTGGGAGCCATTTTTTCTAGCAAGTAATTCGCAATAAAATATGGTTCCCCTGAAAATAACTGTTAGAAATAAGGTTCCCAGTGAAGATATTATAAGGGGAACCTTATTTCTGACAGTTATTTCCAGGAGAACCTAGGGGAACCATATTGTATTAAGAATTAGTTTTTAGAAAAAAGGCTCCCAGTGGAAATACGTGCGTAGCTCCTGTGTCCTCAGATTAACTCTTCACTCACTATAGAACTTCTTGTCAAGTTGTAAAATAACTTCAACTCAAGCCTAGCTCATCACTTTTAACCATATCTTCAACTGAACCTCTGCTCTTTGTTTCGTATAACTTCTTTTACTTCAAAGTTACGATATCACTCCTAGGTACTGAAGCACGACTCATCACTTTTAATCAAACTTATCAAGTTGAAAAGTCACTTCAGCTGAAGCTGATACTCTCTAATTTAATCTAGCTTATTTTCATGTTTCCATCACTTGACGAGGTCAGTATTCATGCTAGAAAATTGTGCAATGTATCAATCAAAAGGCGTGAGCTCTACCCAGCTTGAAATTGTCTGCTTCATTCAAATGTTCATGGACTTAAGGATCATGCATTAATAATTATTAAGAATTCGCGAGAATTAATTATTAAGAATTAAGAATTATCAATATTATCTCTGTAATATTAGATTACGCATTAATAATTATTAAGAATTCGCGAGAATTAATTATTAAGAATTAAGAATTATCAATATTATCTCTGTAATATTAGATTACATCATTACATGATTTCTATTCACTTATAATCAGAGGAAAACAATGTTTTTGTGGTGCATTTTCTGAAAAAATTTCACTTATAATTATTCAGTCAGTTTCTTCATAAATTCAGTTTTATTGTGCATTCACTAAGTATTATCAATCATTTTTTCAAGTGCTGCCATCATTGCTCAACACAATTGCGTTTGCTAAACTCTAAACTCTATTTGACCAAAAACATATTAAGAAAGCCATCATTTTAATATACCATCGTGTTTTCGTGCGAAAAAATATGTTTTGAGGTGAATTTATTGCAGAATTAATGTAGCAAAGTTTTATGTGGCAAATTATGTTATAATCATAACGAACTATTATATCAGTTTTTCCTGTGAGAAATAGCGTAGATATTTTTCAAGGTTACGTAGGTATATTTAATATCAATTTTTTTTTTGTATGCGTGAAACTATATTAGGATTATATTGCAGACGAGCCACGAGTTGACAGCAGAGGCAGCATGGCGACATTTGTCCTGCTTGTCAAAGACGACAGCTTTTGGCGTGCGGGAGCACAGCGGCCACACCCTCAAGACCTCCATCAGGTACTGCGTCAGCGTCGACACCAGGGACCAGCACATCTTCCCCACCCGCGGCCACCTCCTCAGGGCCCAGGTACTGCCTCCCTAGGGGACCAGCACATCTTCCCCACCCGCGGCCACCTCCTCAGGGCCCAGGTACTGCCTCCCTAGGGGACCAGCACATCTTCCCCACCCGCGGCCACCTCCTCAGGGCCCAGGTACTGCCTCCCTAGGGGACCAGCACATCTTCCCCACCCGCGGCCACCTCCTCAGGGCCTGGGTACTCCCCTCCTGCCCCTGGGGCTTTATTCATTATTGACTGCAATGAAACGAGAGACCCGCCCAACCTCCCCACTCTCATCGTTATGCACCCCGCCGTTGTAATGTATTAATTACGCATTTAATGATTACGTAATTAAAGACTTGATACTTCGCGTCATGATGTTGGATTACATCATAAGAATGTAATTCGTTATATAACGGAGTATATGAGATGCATCAATTTGTGGGATTAGAGGCATTGTTATTCGTCATGCTGCTGTGTGTTACAGAATTATTTTAGTCTAGCATTGCAGGCCGAAGTATGTTCAGCTACATTGGTAAGGCCATTCAGAGTTTCAGTTTATTTATGGTTTCAGTTCATTATGGTTTCAGTGCTGTTTGATGAATAGTTTGCGATAGAAATAATCCAACAGCATTAGTTTAAAAATGTTGACGCGCATGGACAGAGGCTTATGTCTGGCCTATGAAGAACTTATCTCATTATTGTAAAATATTTAAAGATCTCACGTTGCTCGTGGATCATCATGAACAACACGAACCTAATGGGAAAAACTTGAGTTATAGTGATCGTGGATAAATAATTATGTCGAATTTCCGCTCTACTAAGCCGTGTGCCTTTCCTACAGACCGAGGCAGCGGGCTACGGTGGCAACGTGGGCTTCTCGAAATCCGAACTCCAACTACAGGCCAACCAAGCTCTTCCTTNGGGGAGCTGACCTTTGATGTGGTCAGTGCTGGGGAGCTGTCCTTTGATGTGGTCAGTGCTGGGGAGCTGCCCTTTGATGTGGTCAGTGCTGGGGAGCTGCCCTTTGATGTGGTCAGTGCTGGGGAGCTGCCCTTTGATGTGGTCAGTGCTGGGGCTGTCGAGGATTCTGGAAGGATTCAGGGTGCTGATTTCGATGAACTGTTTGATTTGCTCCTTTAGTCAGCTGGCAATTAAGAACGGTTTTGTAATTAAAAACCGTTTGACTCGTCCAAACGATCGAATATTGCCACTGAAGCTACAGTCACTTTTTTATTGTTTTTCTTCAGTGCAGAAACTAGACGATACTTGGTTTTCTTCTAGACGATACTTTGGGAATACCTTGGGCATCTTTCATAAAGATTCTCGGATTTGTTATATTTATTAATTAACTTTTCACGTACCCAGGTGACGCAAGTAAGCCTGAGCCTAGGTCACCTCGCGCCTCTGGGGTCCAAGGGCTTCACCATCGCCGACCGCTTCTTCATGGGCGGCCCCACCACCTTCAGGGGATTCCAGATGGGGGGCGTCGGGCCCCACAGCGACAAGTGTGCCTTGGGCGCGCAGGTGGGCACACCAGAGGGCCTGGCCTCTTGGGTGGCAGGTGGGCCCACTAGAGGGCCTGGCCCCTTGGGTGGCAGGTGGGCCCACTAGAGGGCCTGGCCCCTTGGGTGGCAGGTGGGCACACCAGAGGGCCTGGCCCCTTGGGTGGCAGGTGGGCACACCCGAGGATGCCTGGCCTCTTGGGTGGCCCCTTGGTTTTAGGTTTTCTGCTGGTTGAAGTTACTTGTTTTTTATGAGTGGGTGAATGGAAACGCCCAGCATGTATTTGCTCCGTTTTCATGAATATTCGGCTATAGAAACATCGTACAATAGGAAATATTCTTAATTCAGATTAATATTTTTCGAGTTGGTAAATTGCTGGTGCTTTGGCTAAAGTTTGATTCAAGAAAGATTCAAGTGCTGTGATTTTTTTGGGGGGGGATACGAAGAAATGCCTGGTCTCTGGATTCCATGCAGTTTTTCATTATTCACTGAAAATATCTTTGAAGGGTTGCTTTCATATTTTTTGAGCATGAAAGCACTTAGGAACGAATTGCAGTTATCATTGATGTCCGTTGGAATAGGAAGGAAATATTCCGCGTGTTGTCTTGGGCAGGAAGGACACGAGCCTTGTATTGGGATTGTTGTGCACCTTATGTTGCGTTACATATAGTGCTAGTCGAAAAAAACTAACTGAAAAAATTGAAACAAAATCGATGCATTACTGCCTTCTAATTGCATGAACTGCCTTTAGGCTCGTGACAGGCAGTTGTTATTATTAGTGCATCTGTAGCTGCATTACAGTGACAGTACCACTATGCTTTGGTAGTAGCATTATTGTGCTTCAGTAACTGAATTACAGTGACAATACCACTATGCCTTGGTAGGTAGCAGCATTATTGTATTTCGGTGACTGTGCATCGGTTACAGTCATTGGTACATTGGTATGTTGCCCCGTAGTTGTAGATATATATATACTGCAATTCTATTAGCTTTAGCCCTGCCCTTTAATCGATTGAAAAAGCACCGCGTTTTCCTTCCCAGGGGCCATACTTTCAAAATTCGCTAAGTGAACGTAAGTACTTACTCTCAATTTTCATGTCCATGATTGGTGGATTTTGCTTGAAAGGCCGTCAATGATTGGCTGATGAACTTACGATCTCTTAACTTATTTTGAAAGTATAGACCCAGTTTTCCTTAACGTTCTCGCTGTTCCTGCAGAGCTACTGGCTGGGCAGTGCACACGCCTACGCGCCGCTGCCGCTGCTGCCGCGAGGTTCCTTCGTCGACCGCTTCAGGCTGCATGCCTGGGCCAGCGCCGGCACCCTCGCCGACCCAGCCGCGGGTGAGAAACAGGACGGGTGAATTCTGGGCAGGGTGGATGTGTCCTTGGCAATATGAGTGAGTTCTGCGCAGGGTGGGTGATTAATTGGTAGGGTGGGTGAGTTCTGGGCAGTGTGGGCGAGTGATGGGCAGGGTGGGTGAGTTTAGATTCTATATTAAAAGAAAGGCTCGAGAGACTCGTCTGTACTTTGCTTCTTTAATACAATAAGGCTATGGCTATGGTGGTGGGCGACTGGCTATGGTGGTGGGTGAGTGGCTATGGTGGTGGGCGACTGGCTATGGTGGTGGGTGAGTGGCTATGGTGGTGGGCGACTGGCTATTGTGGTGTCGACTGGCTATGGTGATGAGTGAGTGGCTATGGTAGTGGGTGACTGGCTATGGTGATGAGTGAGTGGCTATGATGGTGGGCGACTGGCTATGGTGATGAGTGAGTGGCTATGGTGATGAGTGAGTGGCTATGGTGGTGGGTGAGTGGCTATGGTGATGAGTGAGTGGCTATGGTGATGAGTGAGTGGCTATGGTGATGAGTGAGTGGCTATGGTGATGAATGAGTGGCTATGGTAGTGGATGAGTGTTGAGTATCCGCGCTATTGAGCCAGAAACTCATGAGAAGCTCTATACGAGTCACCCGTTGCAGGAGGCGCCGACGCAGCAGCCAACTTGGCCGCCCGCATGAGTCTGGGGGCGGGCGTGGCCGTGAACGTCGGGGGCGTGGCGCGCGTAGAGCTCAATTACTGCGTCCCAGTGAGACACAGACCCTGGGACAAGACCCAGCCGGGACTGCAGCTCGGCATCGCTGCTGATGTTCTTTAGCGAAGCTTCCATGATCCTGGTTCATTGTATCGCTTTGACTTTCACGATATTCTTGTTTGTTTGCTATTGCATCACGTATTGCTGTATGGTTATCACTGTGTCGCTTTACCAATACGTTCGTATAGGTACATATACAGCGACGTGTATGCACATAGATGTGCCAACGACACTCGAGTTGAATGCTAATCTTGGCAACGACAGTGAGTTTGAATTTCTTTAGGGCAAGCGTCAAGAACGTGATAAGGTCATGTAATAAAACTGTGGCAGTCAAGCTGTTTCCTCATGTCAATTTTTCGCTTGGGTCAACTTGACCGTGTTCATAATTAAAGGTTTTAACTTTCCTCGCTTCATTTGCGTGTCGATATCGCTCTTGGTGACAGCGATGGCAACGAGTTTATGGTTCACCGAGCTGGGTCATGGCTGATAGGAGTGATGAGGTGCAGCTACCAGGCTCATGTAAATAATTAAAGTTTGTTCCAATTATTTATAGCGATGTTGGAAGCGCGGTTTGAAGTCTTCACAGATTCAAGTCGTGAATTTCGACGGATAAGTAAATGTTAAAGTACAGTTGAATCAAAATACCTGGGGCAGTGAGCTATGGAAAACGCCTAAGTTTTTAAATTTCGTCGAATGTTATGTCCACGGTACGGTTAAACCTAAAATAAATTTGTATTACCTCTACATCAATGAATTCTAACATGAGCGCTGGTGCTAAGAATATTATTTATGTAAACTAAGTTGTATAGTAAGTTTAACCAAAATAAGAATGGAAGATGGTGCCTGTGAAATGCAAAATTGTACTACGGTCTATCCCGGGTACTTTCCTGCCGCCATTGTGTAAAAATTGGTGTGTTAGGAATATATTGTAAAAAAAATGTTTTCTGGTAATATAATCCAGTCTTCAGGGTCAGCATCTGTTAAATAAGCTACAATGGGAGAAATCGATTAATGTGCTTACTTCGGAATATAAAATCAAACGACGCAACAAACCTTGTTGATTATATTCTCTTATTTTCACTCAACCTTACAAAGGAAATCTTTCACTCTCAATAAAAAAATGAATTGAGCGTTTATTTTAAAAAATGAGAAATAATAACAAATGCGCTGTCTTCTTGCAGAATAATGATAATCCTCCAGAATCAGCGGAACTGTAATTATTGGCTCGAGCGCTACTCCAGAATTTGTATTGCAAAAATAAAAAGCAAATTCGTTTTTTTAATTAATGTATCGCGATGAGTGATGTATGCAATGTTCTGTCGTTATTAAGTAGCATCCCTGCAGCCTTAAAGTTTAGTGATGAGTGATGTATGCAGTGATGAGTGATGTATGCAGTGATGAGTGATGAATGCAGTGATGAGTGATGTATGCAGTGATGAGTGATGTATGCAGTGATGAGTGATGTATGCAGTGATGTGTGCAGTGATGAGTGATGTATGCAGTGATGTATGCAGTGATGTATGCAGTGATGTGTGATGTACCACATTGCTGAATTTATTCATTATAAAAAAAACCTAACATTGGACGAATGAGCTTAAAGCATGAACAAAAAAAACTATTTTAAAAGGCGCTTGGCTTGAAGAAGATTTTGAAAGGCGCTTAGCTAAAAAAAATTTTTGAAAGGCGCTCAGCTAGATAAAAAAAATTTTGAAAGGCGCTTAGCTAAAAAAATTTTTTGATAGTCGCTCAGCTAGATAAAAAAAAATTTCGAAAGGCGCTTAGCTACAAAAAAAAGTTATTTTGAAAGGCGACAGAAATGTACAGCTAGACGCTTAGGTGTTAAGCAAGCCCCGGCCACTGCATCCTGCTGGCGATGGAGGCGAGCGAGGCGTTGGTGAGGGGAGGCAGGTACGAGGCATCGACCACGTGCCTCACGTACCACGCAGCGCTGCCACTAAATGCTTGCGTGTATTCGTACTTGTACAGCAACGCACGCACACTCCTGCACGTGTAGGTATTAATTTCAATTTTATTCGTACTTATTTAATTTATTCGTACTTACAGCAACGCACGCACACTCCTGCACGTGTAGGTATTAATTTCAATTTTATTCGTACTTATTTAATTTATTCGTACTTATACAGCAACGCACGCACACTCCTGCACATATAGGTATTAATTTCAATTTTATTCAACACTTCTCAATCTTGAGAAACTTAGCAGAATTTTTAGTTCTTTGTTAGCGTTGCTTTTAATGCCAGAGCGCTACGGCCTTTCAGTTAACTGAAGAGTGACTTGAATAATTCAAATACTTTTTGAAGATGACTTACGGTGCTCCATTTAATGGCTCTTATTTCAATGGAACGTGAAGCGTCGTCGTGGATATTCATCACTGAGATGCAAGTCACGTCACTTAATGGGCAGCAAAAGTTAATGAAAACGATTTGTTACTGATAATGAAATTCAAATTGAGCTGATAATCTAGAGTCCGCTATGGGACCCCTTATTCTAAAACAGGAGCATTTCTTAATTGTCCAAAAAGGTCTCATTTAAGAATTTAACAACAAGAAAAGCCAAGAATTTAAGCCAAAAAATAAACCAAGTGCCTGAATTTATTTGGCATATCCTTTACTTTTATATTCTTTGCAAAATCTCACTTTCTCTACTTGAGATTTACATTTACCAAAATCTCATTTTCAATAATCTCTCATGAACAGTACATGAATTGGAAATTAACTGCGCTTCAAGCGATGGTATTTTAAGAATTCCGCAATATCGCTAATCAAAAGAAATGATGACAATCTTAGTTCGTTGATACTGCAGTTGTTAACATTGCCACTTTCTTCCAGGCCTTCTGGCTAGTTTTTTTTACAATTAATACGTTCTCAATAAAAGTGAAGACGTTATATATAGAACAGAAGTGTCGGCGTTGAAGAAATAGGCCCATGGCCTGTTGCCGATTCTTGAATTTTTCGTGACTTGATTCACAAGGGATCCGGCCTTTGGAACCCGATTTTTCCCTAACTGACGATATCCATAAGATGGACTGATATTTTATAATTTAGATATATATAATATGTATATAATAGTTATTATTATTATTTATAATTTAGATAGCATTGTATCACCTGGGGGGCGCGCGCGCCTCGAAGGGGTTTGTTCTGATGAGTGACGTGGCCGCCTCGTCGTTCTGCAGGAGTTTGTACACGAGGTGATACAGCCACGGGTTGTGTTCCGCGCGCTGTATACACAAATATTCATAAGGACAAGATGAATAATAATAATTTTACACCAATCTATTGGTCTCAAGTATCCGAAACTCGCTGATATACTCGCTAAACTAACATAGCAGTGAACCACATGAACCAGACCTGCATAGCAGTGAACCACATGAACCGGACCTGCATAGCAGTGAACCACATGAACCAGACCTGCATAGCAGCGAACCACATAAGCCAGTCGAGCCTGTAGTGGTAGGGCGATATAAGGCAGGGTCTGCGGTCTACAGCCCCAGGCACCACATGAACCAGACCTGCATAGCAGCGAACCACATAAGCCAGTCGAGCCTGTAGTGGTAGGGCGATATAAGGCAGGGTCTGCGGTCTACGGCCCCAGGCTTGCAGTTAAACTCGTACTCCAGCCACGAGCCGTCGCTGGCCAGACCCTCCAAGACCACCTCATGTCTCTCCTTGCTCACGCTGTGCATACGGGGACAATTGCAATATATTCATTTATTACAACATTAAACTAAATTATCTATTAGTGACTAACTTAGGCTTAGTTTACTACACTTTAATATGAAAATAGTAAACACCAAGTAATGTTTCAGGAAACCTAAAAATATGCGACATAAGGAGTCGAAGCGAAGTAGTTAAGATCAGCAAGGTGGAGCAGTGAGCTGTGGGTTCAAGTCTCACCTGGTTGTGAAAATCTCGGTCAAAATCGGCAAGGTTGCCGGGTGGTTAAGAACGGCAAAATTAGAGTTGTAGGTTCGAGACCCTTCTAGTTGTGAAAATTCTCCGCTGATAAGAATCCGCAACAATTGTCACACACGCAATTGCAAATTTTTATTATTAAATCATAGGTTGGTTTATGCCTTTGATTTAGTCATATAAGGCTAAAACCAAAAGGCTTGCGTTGTAGAATAAAAAAATCAGCAGCTATTGTACTCAAAAGAATTGCCGTCAGGCAGACTGTGGCGAGGTAGATTTGTCTAATAAAATTTTAAATGTTTACTTCTGATTAAAATATAGAAATAGTATATTTATGACAATATGTAAATAAAATTGAGCCTGATGCGCCTACCTGCTGTAGGCGCCGTAGGTGTTTAGGGCCCTGAAGGGCTCGAAGGCATAGTATATAGGTTCGTGGCATATATAGAAGAGTAGAAATATAACTTCTGCAGACTAAACAGAGGAAGTATGACTGTTCTATAGCCTATATAGAACAGTAGAAGTATTACTGTTCAATGGCCTATATACAAAAGTAAAAGTATGACTCTTCATAGCCCATGAAAAACAGTAAAAGTATATGACTGTTCTATGGCCTGTACAGAACAGTGTTCTATAGTCTATAAAGAACAATAGAAATATAACTTCTTTAGACTAAAGAGCATTAGTATGACCTGCCGAAGGCACCGTATGTGTTCAGTATCCTGAAGGGTTCAAAGGACGTGTTCATGGTATAACTGTTCCTATAGACTAAACAGTATTAGTATGACCTGCCGAAGGCGCCGTAGGTGTTCAGTATCCTGAAGGGTTCAAAGGACGTGTTCATGGCCTGTCGGGACGACAGGAGGTTCACCAGCACGGGCAGGCTGAGGTAGGCGAGCGCACCACACAGCGCCAGGTTCAACACGTCGCGGAACAAACCTGCATCGTAATAATATGCGTTTTAAATTACTTTTTTATTATATATACGTTATATATACTTCTAATTATATTATATACCATAAAAAATGTAAATATGAATAAATATAATTTTATATATTAAAGAATTATATACTTCTAAAGAATACAGTGTCTCCGATGTTACATATCTACAATGAATTTCTCATTTTATTTCCATATATTAAGAAAAATTAATTTTTGAATTTTTTTAATACATGAAAGAGATTTAACTTTTTTAAATATATTTGTTCTGTCAATTGATTCAAGCATTGTCTCCAATTTACGCAAGTGAGGAAAATTTCAGATCGATTGGACAGGTAGAAGTGTGTTAAATATCGATTATAAGATTTGTAGTAGACAAAAAAAACAAGAAGTGAAGTTAAAGAGAAGTGTTGTAAAAAGACTAAAATTTTGAACAAATCCCTCGAAAATAGCAATAAAAGAAAAGTCGCGATGGAGTGATGAAAAATTCATAGGAGTCGGATTCCACTAGCAGTGAGTAAATAGCGACACAGAACTTCCATATCTATTTATTTACTTAATTTGATTTGCAATTATAAATATTTCAAGGGAGTCGAGAATATAAGGAACTCGTGAAATCAACTTGCTTGACTTTTACAAGTAACAACTTCATCAACAGCCAACCGTTCATGCGAACAGGTGTACATAATTTGAACTGATATAGGTACTAAAGCTACGATAATTGTAAATGAATAATTCCAGATGTTCTAACCAGGCTGGACTTTAGCGTGGTCTCGAGCGGTCAGAATCTGGCGTTTTGCAACGGCCTTCACTTTACGCGCGCTGAAGAAACGCGCGTAAAATCTGTCATCGAAAAGCGCAAGACTTGGCACCATCGTCAGCCAGTTGAGGAAGCTCAAGTTGCCCGACATGATCAGGATAACCTGACAAGAAAATAAATTATAAATCTTAATTACTGAACGACACACGCAAACGTAAGGTAGCACAAAACCTGTGCTACCAGGAGCACACATAACAAACATACGGTAGCACAAAACGTGTAAAGAACCAACGCGATTACAGCGTTATTTTGGTCACATTTTCGTGGACGGAGAGATTGCTTTTGATAAGAGCAGGTATTTGATATTGAGTAATTATTTCAAGAAATCAATATTATTGCTTACGAGTGTCGATATTTTTACTTACGAGTATTACTGATCATTCATCCACCCCGTATCTTTATCGATTACTCATCCACCCTCCATCTTTACTGATCACTCATCCGCTCTGTACCTCCACCGATCGTTTATCCGCCATACATTTTTGCTGATCACTCATTCGCCACGCAGGGTTACCGATCGATCATTCATCATACATTTTTAGCCGATTGCTTACCCGTCATGCTTTTTTGCCGATCACTAATCCGCCCTGCAATTCTTCCGATTGTTAATCCGCCATGCATCTTTGTCGATCATTTATCCACCACACATCTTTGCCGATCACAAATCCGTCACGCATCTTAACTGATCACTCATTTGCAAGCATCTTTACGGATCATATATTCGCCAGTAATTTGAACTGATCACCCGTTCTTTTTCACCTGAAACGCAATCTGCACCACACCGGCCACGAGTTGACAACCACGGTTGCCAAATATCAGCCAAGGCGCGACCAGCTCGACCACGTGGTTGCCCAGCACCTCCAAGTTGTGCACCAGGGACGGGGTTTGGTGGAGGTAGTATGCCAGCGGGTTGGGTACTGGTTGAGTCTGGTCACAAACATTGATTGTTGAAGAAATATTGAGATCGTTGAACATGACATGGCACATCTTACTCACCCCTCACTCACACCCCGCACTCACACCCGTCACTCACACCCCTCACACACCCCCCTCACTCACACCTCTCACTCACACCCCTCACTCACACCCTCACTCACACCCCTCACTCACACCCTCACTCACACCCTCACTCACACCCTCACTCACACCCTCTTAGTGACCACAGCGTCACCATCACGCACCACTCAATTCACCCACTGCCACGATGGAGTGGTATAGTGACCACAGCGTCACCATCACGCACCACTCAATTCACCCACTGCCACGATGGAGTGGTGTAGTGACCACAGCGTCACCATCACGCACCACTCAACTCACCCACTGCCACGATGGAGTGGTATAGTGACCACAGCGTCACCATCATCAGCCAGTTGCCAGCTCCTGACACCATCACTATAGCTGCCAGGGCCGCCCCGGTGAGCGCGATGGTGTCGAGCCAAACATCCACCTGTTCGTATGTTGTAAAACCTAGAAAAACCTAGAAATTTTTAGAAAAAAAATAGAAAAAACCTAGCTAAAAAACCTAGCTTAAAAAAAACAGATATACCAAAAACCTAGAAAAAAACTAGAAAAAACTTAGCCAACCTCCCGAAAACCTCGCAGGTTCGTATGTTCACCATTGGCGAACAAAACGAAAAATTGATATAAACTTTATATTCTCAATAAACTTGCTATAGAGTGAATAAAGTTTGGGAATTTTCGTTAACAAATTGATTTAAAAATCTGATGATAATTTCAATAAACTTGCTATGTAGTGAATAAATAAAGTCTGGGATTTTTTCGTTAACAAAAATAAGGATCGTTAATGAAAATCAAATGGTCGATAACTAATAATTCGAAGAGCCAAGTTGATTTAAAAATCTGATGATATAATTTTATCATCAGATTTCTAAATCAATTTGGCTCTTCGAATTATTACTGAAACAATACAAAAAATACTGCTAAGAGGATGCATCAGACAAATACAAGGAAACATAATATACTAATCAGAACTTTATATTCCAACCAAAAATTTTAATAAAATATACTAAGGCATCCGCATATGGGATAATCAAAAGCTTCGAATTCTAACAAAATTTTATGAAAAAAATACAAAGAATTAGAAATATTATAGCAGAGATATACACATATTATATTAACTAGACATATTATAGCACAGATATTCACATATTATTTTAATTAGACATATTATAGCACAGATATACACATATTATATTAATTAAACATATTATAGGGCCAGGTCTGACCCTGTGCCATGGGTAAGCCAGCCACAGCAGCGTCGGCGCGGCAGTGAACCTCGCCCAGTAGCTCTCCCGCCTGCGCATCAGAGGCTCAGTTAAGTTCTGCCACACACTCGTGCAAATACGTGGTTTTTTGTCCAAAAGGGATCGCAGCCGTGCACCACCAATTTTGTGCACCAATAAGCCCTGAATCGAACGCCTTGGATCTCTCCGGACATCCACCAATCAGCCGTGAACCACTCGGCTTTGTCTTCCTCCGGCCTCGCATAGAACCTGCCGTGCACCACCAGGCCGCGGATCGAATATGACTTCCAGGCATCGTTAAGTTATGTAATTTTATGTTCACCGCATCTGAAGGTTTCAGATAGCATAGTTCTGTTCCAAAATTTATCGTCCTTCGACAAGTGGCCGTTCGACCGGGGGCTGGTTCGACGCACGGCCTAGATACGGACGGCTTAATTGAAGTGTTGAAGGCTACGTTCCAGAAGGCAGGAATCATGATGGTCCATTACATCAGGCTCAAGGGCAGGGGTGGTCTTCGGCAGGCGACCCGCTGAAGAACTACTTAGAAAAATGAATGGCTTGTTGTCCAAACAGCGATACTTTTTTGTCTTAATGTGAGTCATCCTGATCCAACATATGACGTTCCCTGACATTCATTCTCATTCACTGACACATTGAAGGACCCAGACTAGATTATTGGTTATCATGAATGCATTAAAATGTATATAAAGTATTGCAGTTACAAGTGGGGGTGTGTTTCTTACGAGTTGCAGACGCTGAGCAGGAAACGGCGCAGAGGCAGCAGCCCACGGTCGCCCAGAAGCTGTTTGTTCTGATGGTAGGCAACCGCGAACGCCACCACTGCCGCCGCCGGCCGAATGTGAAGGAAATGCATGTGGTAAACGTGACGTAAGTATTGTACGTTATATATGTGATGAATATACGTGGTAGAGCTGAATAATATACGTGACAGAACTGAAGAATTTACTTAGTAAGGACTGACAAATGTAAGTGGCAGAACTGAATAAATGTACGTGACAGAAACCGACGCATGTAGGGAGAACTGAAGAATGTGTGAATGACAGAACTGACGAGGAAACATGGTTGATGTGACAAATATGCGTAGGAGAAAGTTTAATCTGGGAGAGGAAATAAGGTTTTATAGTTTACGTGCGACACGGCGAGAATTGACAACTTAATTATTTCAACTAAATTATATATCTATCTTTACCAATTTCCTTGACTGACTGTATATGAAGGCAACCGCTCGCAGCAGCACGACGCGCGTCAACCAATAAGAGTCAGCCTCCAGTCCGCCGTGCCTCTGCAGCCACTGCCGGACGTCGCAGTCCGAAACCGGGAGGTCCGAGTCCGGGGAGCCTGTGCCCAAATCCGGCGGGTCGGAGTCCGTAATTGGTAGGTCGGATTCCGAAACCGATGGGTGTGTGCCCGAAACCGGTGGTTCGGAGTCCAAAATTGACAAATCGCAGTCCGAAACCGGTGGGTCGGAATCCGAAACCGGTGGGTCGGAGTCCAAAATCGGTGGGTCGGAGTCCGAAACTTGGAGGTCGGTGTTCGAAATCGGTAGCTTGGAGTCCGAAAATGGGACTTTACGAGGTGTTGATTCTCCTAGAGTTGACAGGGCAAACATAAAAGATGTTGACACTTTTACGACCACTTGTCATGAAATTGTTCGCAATTCAACTCAAACATATTTATGATTGAATTTTGCTCATATTATCAAGCGTTTGGTATCTGATGAAAACAATAATTCGCTACGGTTAAGAATTACAATTGGGCAGTAAGAGGGAGCGTGGGAATCGAAGAATCTATGTTAATTAAGACACCATCGAATTGTTTAAGCACACAAAGTTATATAGAAGCATTGATATTTCTCAATTTGAGAAATAGTGCATCTCAGGAGTCAAATACAATCCAGTCAATGAAAACTCAACTGACAAGGCACCTAAAATGGTTGCCTGTATAAAAAATGTCCAATGTCGCACTAGAGAAGTAATTAATTCGGGAAAAATAGTGGTCTTTAGAACAAATGAGAGGATTTTAGAACAAATGAAAGGTTATTAGAACAAACGAGTGAATTTTAGAGCAAAAGGGATGTGTTAAGATGAAAAACGAAGTTTGAGACCAAAACAACAACTGATGGCGGTGTAAGCAATTGTGTTTTTATGCAAAAAATCACTACATTCAGACTAAAGCAGGAATCCTTACTTATTCTTCGGGAGAAACCTGGAGCTCCTCCGGTTCCTTGTTCACCTGCGCCTTCACCTTCGCCGCCTCCTTCAGAAATATCTTCACGGGTCTCCATGACGACACGATCATTTGAACGATCATAAACTCCTGCATTTGATCTTTTATTATGATCTTCATTTGATCTTTCAGTATAGTGAATGCTCTGGTCGCACTCTTCGCTGCTGTCGCGTTCGTCAGAGCGTTCGGATTTACGGCGAACGCCGTCTGTACGCCGGCGAACTTCCATACTAAATGATGCAAACCACGTGAATGAATGAAATTTTCAATGTTTAATGAGAATTGTACTTCTGGAAATTTAATTTAGGCTGATTACTGATTATATATGCAATTGTATTTAGATAAGTCTGACGTGCATATTAACGTCTGGCGAGATCTCACTGCACTAAATTCGCTTGTGAGCTTAAAGCGATTCATTTAATTAGCAACGTCGGTGCAGAGCCGCCAATGCGGGAAAACTTTACTTTTCAAACACAAAAAAATACTATTTAAATTAATTATATGGTTTCCCTCAAACCTTCACAGTGACATAGAACATCAGCATTCGTATAATGATATCTGATAGCTGAAGCAATAATATTGAACATCAGTAGACTTTTATTGGCTCCATCAACAACATCAAGACCTCGTACACTGCACAGTATATAGCGTACAGTGATGTCCGTACACAGTACAATGCACAGTAGCAACTTTACACTACACAGTGTACACTACAATATGGAGCCAATACACTAGACATTGCAGAGTAGGGCCTGTACACTACACAGTGTACACTACAATATGGAGCCAATACACTGGACAGTGCAGAGTAGGGCCTGTACACTACATAGTGTACACCACAATATGGAGCCAATACACTGGACATTGCAGAGTAGGGCCTGTACACTACATAGTGTACACCACAATATGGAGCCAATACACTGGACAGTGCAGAGTATAGGGCCTGTACACTACATAGTGTACACCACAATATGGAGCCAATACACTGGACAGTGCAGAGTAGGGCCTGTACACTACACAGTGTGTAGAGAGCTGAGGTCATTTTTGATAACCTCATAGCGGCAACTTGGTGATGCGCGGACAAACAAAGGGGGTGGATCTGCCATATTTCGGAAAAGCAGCAGCGATGTTAATGGTTACATTCTTCAAAGCCCTTGGGCTATATCTGTTCTAAATCACGGCTGCCAGCCTTGACCTCTGCCAGCCTTGGCCTCTGCCAGCCTTGGCCTCTGCCAGCCTTGGCCTCTGCCAGCCTTGGCCTCTGCCAGCCTTGGTCTCTGCCAGCCTTGGCCTCTGCCAGCCTTCGCCTCAGCCAGCCTTGGCCTCTGCCAGCCTTGGCCTCTGTTAGCTGTTTTACTGGCAGAGGCACCTGGAACTATACTCACGGGAGAGGTGGAAGGAGAGGTACATATAATGGAGGATGATCACCGGACTAGACAATAATTTTGAAAGCGAAACTTGGAGCATAGTGACACTTCACAAAGAGAAAATGGATACCTATTCCTCAGGCAGGCAATGTGCAGGATACCAGCTTCGAACAACAGAGCTGGGGTCAGAATTCAGACCCTTCGAGAGGGATCTCCATCCGTGGCAGGACATAGGCTGTTCAACGTCTTGCAGAAGAAGTTGAGAGGAGCGGCGTGTCCGCCCTTTAGACTAGCAATTGACGACTGGATACGAGCTGATCGTCTGTTTCAGCTTAGTGCCGTCAGCGCAACCGTGGACGTATACCAAACCTGAGGCTGAGGAATGACGGATAACAAAGGCGGCGCATCAGCGTTGCCTTGGAAGCAGACGACCAAACCTTCATACGAGGACATGAGGCTGAAGTATGATGGACGACGAAGGCGGTGCATCAGCGTGACTGTGGATGCAAACGACCAAACCTTCACAGATAACATGAGGCTGAGGGATGGTGGACGACGAAGGCGGTGCATCAGCATGGCCGTAGACGCGATCGACCAAACCTTCACAGATAACATGAGGCTGAAGGACGGTGGACGATGAAGGCGATGCATCAGCATGACCGTGCATGGACGCGGACGACTTAAACTTCTCATAAGATGTGCTGCACATCTCGTGTCCATGCACACCGCGCAAGGCAATATTTACGTGCCATTAATTTCAGCGCAAAGTTCGCGGTTGCATCACTGGGCGACCGGGGGAATGTGTTCTCCCCTAACGATCAGGGGCCATACTTTCAAAATTCGCTAAGTGAACGTAAGAACTTGCGCTCTATTTTCTTGTCTATGATTGGTGGATTTTGCTTGAAAGGCCAACAATGATTGGCTGATGAACTTACGATCTCTTAACTTTTTTGAAAGTATTGGCCCAGGTTGTTTGCCCTGCGGTTTACCGAATTAATAAATTAATTTCATTTAAACGTAAATTCATTCAACTTTTGTGCTTGCATCAACAATGATCATAGGAACAACGAACCTGTGATTAAAACAAAGTGGCCAGTATATTTGATGCAAAACATATATAATTCTTTGATGAATACTTATTCATTCTTTGATGAGTTGTATACATTATACCTATACGTATAATGTATACAATGGTATTCAATAATTGACTGATATGTCATTCAAATTTTGTGATGAGAACAATTAATTAGATGAAAATGTTCTGGAATACGATCTATTATTGAGTCTAACTCCAAAATTTTATGGGTGCGTATGGCGTTTAAAAAAAACGCAATTTTTTTTGGGTGCGTAAAAAGCGTTTAAAAAGTCCATGGAAATACGATTACCTATTCGATCACAAAATAAATCGATGAAAATAAATTAAATAATAGAATAACATATAAATAAATAACAGTTTCGGGATAAATACAACTTTTCCACAATCCATGCGGTGGAGTAAACAGATGTCACGTGGTCGCCTGAAGAGCATTTTAAAAAATTTTAATCGACGGATATTCAGCCGTGTTTATGGTCGCTTCTGGCGGAACTTCAGTATCCTGGATTTAGAATTTCAACTTTGAAAATCCTCTTAAAAATCACAAGATCTTATTGTTTAATTTTAATGAAAAATAAATAAAAAGATAAATTCTAATTGCTTGTTGCGACTCTAATGAATTATTTACTGCGCTGTATTAAAAAAAAATAGATCAGTACTCACTGCAGTGAGTGAAAGAGAGCGCAAAACGTGAAGTCACGGACGGACGGACGGACGGACATGACGAGCACAATAGCGCCTTTTTTTGCATAAATGATAAATTGCACTAAAAACAAAACGGTTCATAACCGCGTTTTCGTTATGCCCATTTTTTCCGGGTAGGTTCGTCTACAAAAAATCATTCAGGATTTTCCGGTCAAAAAAAAATTAAAAGAGACTAGATTTCCACTCCCTGAGAAGAAAAATAACATATAATTAAGGGAAATACAAGCACAGTAACAGGAAAACACGATTCATTATCTCAGTTTATCGAGAAAACATAATAGATGTTTGCAAATAAGCGATATATACATAATTTATACCTGGCTTCTATGATATAACTGTTCGGTAATATTTTGATTACTGCAGATCTGTTCAAGATATCGTCATTATCTGAACCCAATACTTAAAAAAATAATAATCTCAAACATACAAACAACTAACATGATTGTGTGCATATCAAAGTGACACTCAAAATCAAATTTCAGATGGTAATTAATCAAAAATGCTCGAATGAATTCCAAAAGGTTCCAGATAAAAATTCGTATAAGACAAAATACCTCCAAATTTACAGAAACGTCATTTAATCGAACGCTACGAGCAAGCAGCCACATACTTCGTTATTTTCTCTTCCATTACTTGCTTTCCATTGGAATTCATTAAATAATAACCACATTTAGTTACCATGCGTGATGCATCAAGACTTAGAATCCCTCGTATAAGCCCTTAGTATCCTTAGTATCCTTAGTATTTGTTTGGGACACAACAGTCCCAGGCCACGATGGATCGCCGCCTCTGATTATCGTTCATCCGCCCTCATTTGGGCCACCTGATGCACGATGCTGTTGCTTGCTTCTCGCCGCTGGTAGTGTTGCAGGGTCAATCGTTACCTGCACTCAATTTTTAATGGCAGTTCTCAGTTTTTCAATCAATTGTTACTTGCACTCAATTTTTTACTGACTTTACTTAATTCCAGACTATTCACTGGAACACTTCAGTACAGAATGCAATAACACAGTTGAACCGGCAAAATTAAATGTAACCGGCGGACCGCGCGCGACACCAAACGTCCGTTCGCCACGCTGCCACAAGCAACACAACACAAGCCCTGAACCTATGCCAGAGCCTGACGACAAACCATCCTTCAGTGTCTCCTTCATGATCCTTCCAAACTCCTAGCCTCCTTTTCCTAGCGTCTATTTCAGCCTTCTTTATCTTATCATAAAGTTTATAATAAGCTGGAGACAGCATGGACATTTCACGTCCAGATTTGTCGTCAACCCGCACGAGGGCGGCGCCAGCGAGCGGTGCACGGAATCGTGCGGCGGCAGTGCGCTGCCAGCGCTCCATGAGAGAGGGTGTGTGTCGCGCTAGCTGCTCGATGCTGGCGGCGTCCGGCACCAATGAAATTATTCCAGTCCCTCTGCGTACGATGTCTTCGTTGATGGTGCGTATGTTACTGAAACCAAACTACCACAAGGAAAAATTTGTTAATAAAATTTATTTACTATTTCCAAATAATGATATTAGCGACTCGTAATGGCGGTAATGCATCATCGTAGTATCACTCCCGCCTCCGGAAACCTATATATGTGATGTAACTCATTGTAAAATATCTAAGCAAGTGCCATGCCTGCTCTGCTAGTTAAGGCAATATATTATATATGTAATATATTAATATATAATATTCAACAAGTGCACTGTACAGTATTATTATTATGTTATAATAATAAATTATTTATGATGATATATGAGTGCTGCCTGCACCACACTCGCTGTGGTGACTGACCGTGGTGAGTGTGATGCTGCAGACCATGACCCTGGGTGCAGCCTGCACGTAGTATGGTGTGAACCACACGCGCTGGTGCAGCAGACGCGCACCACAGTCTGCTGCTGCAGCGGCCGTCACCTGGGCAACCGCGTGTTGTATAGCGTTAGGTATACTATAGCGGTATACCTTATAAGCCATAATTCAATACGTTATAAGCTATACTTGCATACGTTATGAGTTATAATTGTATACGTTATGAGGTATAATTGTATACGTTATGAGGTATAATTGTATACGTTATGAGGTATAATTGTATACGTTATGAGGTATAATTGTATACGTTATGAGTTATAATTGTATACGTTATGAGGTATATAATTATATACGGTATGGGTTATAATTGCATATGTTATATGTTATAATTGTATACGTTATAAGGGATACACTATACGTTATATCCTAAATGAGGCGACAGTGTCACAAGAACTACGACAAGCTTAAACTTAAACCAAACGAAGGTAAGCGAACTGAGTATTTAAATCAACTATCATTAACTATCATCTTCAATTATCATTAACAATCATTATGAACGATACGAGCGTTCACATCATAAACGCCGTGACAATATATGAACTATTTCAAGACGACAAACTTAAAATTCGATCTTCTATTGAAATTGAAAAAATCTATTCTTCGATTAAAACTAAATAAAAATTTGATCTTCTTCAACCACTCTTTCAGTCAAGCGCCAGTCTTGTAACTAAGATCTATATTGCAAAAAAATTATAATAAAATTATGTACATAGCACAATTGCAAATTTTCTCTGTAAATCACTTATTTTGAAATCGTATTTGCATAAAATTTAATAGTTTTATATTTTTCAGACGCATATACCAAATAACAAGTAAGGTGAGGTATGGTGGGCAGCGGTGGTGAGGTATGGTCAGAGGTGTAGATATATACACTAAATAAAGATTAATTAACCAAACGATCTCAACATTAATTCATACAGTCCCTAACAAAAAATCTAGTTATTGAAACTAATTTTAATTAGTAAAAATAAATAACTATTAAAAAAATTAATCACCTCAACTGCGGCGAGGCTGACCGGCAGCAGGTGACTTGGCAGCTGCAGCGGCACACGTATAACTGGCAGGTGCTGCACCTGCAACATGTGCACTGTACAGCCAAATGACGTTGCAGAAACCTGGCAGATGGCAGACATGTACCTTGTACAGCCCCCAGTTATACTGTACAGATCCGCAGTCAGATTTCAATCCCTGCGGGAAGGATCACTTTAAGTGGCAGGGCCAAGGCTGTTCAACGTCCTACCAAAGGATCTAAGAGAGGGGGAGTTCACCCTAGAGACCTTCAAGAGACAACTGGACATTTTCCTGGGCACAATCCCAGATCGACCTCCCCTGCAACACTACCAGCGGCGAGAAGCAAGCAACAGCATCGTGCATCAGGTGGCCCAAATGAAGGCGGATGAACGATAATCAGAGGCGACGATCCATCGTGGCCTGGGACTGCTATGTCCCAAACAAGTACCAAGATTACCAAGATTACCAAGTGTACATCCCTGATCACGCATAAGATACACGTCCGAGGTTGCGCTCATGAAATTGAACTCACAATATTGAGTTCAACCCGATCCTCTACCTAAGGATCGGGTTTCGTTGACTAAGGTAGTGAGGGATAAGTAAGACACATAAGTCCAGATAACGTATCTTGTATACGGGGTGGTAATACAGAGTTGCGATACAGGGGCCGGATTATCAAAACTTAGTAACTTTTTGTACTTACGACAAAAAAGTTATGTGTTACGTAATTACACCCTAATTTTGGTATTATCAAAACTTTCGTACGCAAGTCTTAGCTAAAAGCGTAAATGTTTTTCCCGCGCAAATGTTTCCCGCTCAAATGTTTTGATAATACCACCGCTAGTATTACGCTGTCATAGCGGTGTTACGAGTGACAACTTACGTTGTCACTCGTAAGTCGATTTTGCGTACTTACGAAGTTTTGATTATACGGCCCCAGAGGTATAAGCTACGGCATCGACCGTAAGGTCGGAGAACTCTACCGACACGCTACATCGCAGAGTGCTCATCAGGTACTGGAGGGTTTGCTTAAGGTTGCTAGACCTTTTATAACGTTCGCTTCCGCCCACTTCTGAGGTCTTGATCGCGTGATCTATCACGTGTCTATCAGATGTTGACTCGTCCTCAATCTCTATCAGGTCAAGTGAATTGACACCGGACATACACCACAGAAAAGTACAGCGTAACCCTGCCACTCCTTCCTTCCCTAACCAGAAAGAAAATCTCCCCCCGTCTCACCAGAAGGTACAGAGGGTACAGCTCCTCCTGACGCCCTCCGTCAGCCAGTCCCCCTCCCCTCGCGTGGGCCGTGGCATCGTGGCCCCCGGGCTGGGGTTGACAGGAAAGACGCTCTGATCCTGTAGGAGATGAAGCGTCTGTAAAAGGCGTAGGAGATGTGTAAGTATTAAAGTAAGTAATAGGAGAAGCAGAGGTAGACCCAGGATAGAATATAGGCTCAGCAGATGGAAACTTTGATTCGGTTACAAAAGTTCCTGGCTTAGAAATGGAAACAAACTTTTGGTTTGAATTTAACGGAAGTTGGGCAAACTTTGTGTTGGAAACGAAAACCAGGAGAGGCACCTGCGTCAGCTGCGATTGCATCTGCAGTAAACCTTGGAGCAACAGATGCTGCACCTGAACCGTCCAGCGAAGTCCTGAGATGAACCAAACCACCAGTTTTTGCCTCTTGAAGGACTCCTGAAGAGTTCGGTTCAGGACCAGACGCAGTCGAAACGATATCGCCTGCGTCTTCAGCTGTGTGTCCTGAAATTGTTGATATATTTCAGTGTCAAACAGCGATAAGCGATTCAATATCTGGAATTTCTCTTCTCTGTCATATTTATCAGGTATTTTTGCTCATAATTGTGTTCATAATATAGGAAGCCAGTAAGTCATACAACAACACTGTACCTAACTGACTGATATAACTACACTGTAACTGGCTGATATAATGCGAAGAAAATGTATGCAATAAAATAACTAATATAAGCTATGCCACGACTTCCAAGCTTTAAATCATAAAATTTAACTTCAAAACGTCCACTAGACCTTCAACGGTTGAACCAGCAATGCCGGTTAAGTCTGCGGTTACAGATGGTATTTTTTCCACCCGTTTGACCGGCTGGGAAGCGGCTGCAATTGAAAGGGAAGTTGGCGGTTGAGTTCCAACCCATCGCACGACTCCCCTCAACCGGACGTTCTTGTGGATGAATTCAACCGGCACGTCATCTAGCCGGTTGAAGCGGGTGAACTGGCAAGGGTTGCAATAAACGTTAGTGAAATGGGTTGCTACAATGCAATACATAGATTTCGGTTACATATGACACATAATTGTAATATAGTTATGAAACGGAAATCAATTACATATGTTTAGCACTAACTATTGAATATGAACTATCTATAACAACGGAAGTTTCAACTTTAGAGGTCACAGGAGGAACTTAGTTAAATACAAGCCCATTACGATGATCAAAAACTCCGGGCACTGTATAGACATGTAACGTATTTGCGATACCTTCCTCATAAATACAAGTCGTATTTGCGATACCTTCCTTATAAATACAAGTCGTATATGCGATACCTTCCTTATAAATACAAGTCGTATTTGCGATACCTTCCTTATAAATACAAGTCGTATTTGCGATACCTTCCTTATAAATACAAGTCGTATTTGCGATACCTTCCTTAGTACTGAATGCGTAACTCCAGGACAAGCTTAATATTATGCCTCGGTGTTCCTCTGTTGCTCCAAATTTCAAAAATAAATTATTTTAGCATAACCCAACTATCGTCTAAACAACGGTCATCTGAAAATATAATAATTACTCTGTTATTAAACCTAGGAAACGGCAGTTGGTACTAAATGTTCTTTGTCAGCACCCGTTCACAGATGTACAAATTAAAATATATATAGTGACGTACTGACGCAAGCGTTATTTAGAGGGAAATATTAAGGTCTGAGCGTCACTCAACAGTTAGTCAATTGGAGTAGACTGAGTTGACAGAGTAGACTGAGGTGACAGAGTAGACTGAGGTGACAGAGTAGACTGAGGTGACAGAGTAGACTGAGGTGACAGAGTAGACTGAGGTGACAGAGTAGACTGAGAAGACAGAGTAGACTGCGTTTACGGAGTAGACTCAGGTGACAGAGTAGACTTAGGTGAAAGAGTAGACTTAGGTGAAAGAGTAGACTGAGGTGACAGAGTAGACTGAGGTGACAGAGTAGACTGAGTTGTCAGAGCAGATTGAGTTGTCAGAGTAGATTGAGTTGTCAGAGTAGATTGAGTTGCCAGAGTAGATTGAGTTGTCAGAGTAGATTGAGTTGTCAGAGAAGATTGAGTTGCCAGAGTAGATTGAGTTGGCAGAGTAGACATAGTAGACAGAGTAGACAGAGTTGACTGAGTTGACAGAGTTGACAGAGCAAACAGAGTAGACAGAGTTGACAGAGTAGACAGAGTTGACAGAGTTGACAGAGTTGACAGAGTAGATAGAGTAGACAGAGTTGACTGAGTTGGCAGAGTAGACTGAGGTAACAGAGTAGACTGAGGTGACAGAGTAGACTGCATTTACGGAGTAGACTCAGGTGACAGAGTAGACAGAGTTGGCAGAGTTGACGAAGTAGACAGAGTAGACAGAGTTGACAGAGTAGACAGAGTTGACAGAGTTGACGGAGTAGACAGAGTAGACAGAGTTGACAGAGTAGACAGAGTAGACAGAGTAGACGGAGTAGACAGAGTTGACTGAATTGACAGAGTAGACATATTGGCAGAGTTGAGAGTAGACAGAGTTGACAGAGTAGACGGAGTAGACAGAGTTGACTGAGTTGACAGAGTAGACAGAGTTGACAGAATTGAGAGTAGACAGAGTAGACGGAGTAGACAGAGTTGACAGAGTAGACAGAGTTGACTAAGTTGACAGAGTTGACAGAATAGACAGTGTCTACAGAATAGACAGTGTTGACAGAATAGACAGAGTAGACAGAGTTGACTGAATTGACAGAGTTGACAGAGTAGACAGAATTGACAGAGTAGACAGAAATGACTGAGTTGACAGAGTAGACAGAGTTGACTGAGTTGACAGAGTAGACAGAGTTGACTGAGTAGACAGAGTAGACTGAGTTGGCAGAGTAGACAGAGTTGACTGAGTTGACAGAGTTGACTGAATTGACAGAGTTGACAGAGTAGACAGAGTAGACAGAGTAGACTGAGTTGACAGAGTAGACAGAGTTGACAGAGTAGACAGAGTTGACAGAGTAGACAGAGTTGACAGAGTTGACAGAGTTGACAGAGTTGACAGAGTTGACAGAGTTGACAGAGTAGACAGAGTTGATCAGACAGAGTAGACAGAGTAGAGAGTAGACAGAGTTGACAAAGTAGACTGAGTTGACAGAGTTGACAGAGTAGACAGAGTTGACAGAGTTTATCAGACAGAGTAGACAGAGTAGACAGAGTTGACAGAGTTGATCAGACAGAGTAGACAGAGTAGACAGAGTAGACAGAGTTGACAGAGTAGACAGAGTAGACAGAGTAGACAGAGTTGACTGAGTTGACAGAGTTGACAGAGTTGACTCACCGCCCTGACGCTCAGCAAGACGCGCAGGAGGCCCGCTGCGGCGACCACGTATGTCGCTCCCTGGACATCAGTTAACATCAATTAACATCATCATTTAACATCAGTGCAAATCAGCGAACATAATAAAAAACATCGCTGAAATTGCTAATTTTATCAGTAAACATAAGTAAACATCAGCGAACATCAAGAAACACCAGGGAACAACAATGAACATAAGGAAACATCAGTATAAGTTCTAATAGTATCACAGTAAACATCAGTAAATATCCGTAAACATCAGTAATTATC
This sequence comes from Hyalella azteca, assembly GCF_000764305.2. Taxonomy (NCBI): domain Eukaryota; kingdom Metazoa; phylum Arthropoda; class Malacostraca; order Amphipoda; family Hyalellidae; genus Hyalella; species Hyalella azteca. Next base: position 19,113 of record NW_025941997.1, on the reverse strand, counting down.
CGTAAACATCAGTAATTATCCGTAAACATCAGTAACTATCCATAAACATAAGTAACTATCCGTAAACATCAGTAACTATCCGTAAACATCAGTAACTATCCGTAAACATCAGTAAATATCCGTAAACATCAGTAAATATCCGTAAACATCACCAAACATCAGTCAACAAAGCAGATGAAGTACATTCACACAATTTTCAATGAAAAATTGTTGTCGTTATTTGGCACTTTTTTTTTGCTTTTTGATTTTTGATTACTTTTGCGATGTAAGCAAACGAGTGATATAAATTAGGCTTTAATTAACATCTTTCATAAAATTGATAATCAAATAAGCATTTCACACTCATATAAATAATTATTAATGTATGTAATGTCTGTATATGTATATGTATATGTATGATGCATGCTGGAAAAACACGGAGAAAACGATCGCAAAGCTTGTCAATATTATGCATGAAGTTAGGAGTAAATAGTGCGCAAATTTCTATATTCCATACTAAATAGATTTTCAAACACAATTTCATTTATAGGCTTTGAGAAAAAAAAACAATAAAAAATATATGGATCATATTGTCCAAATGGTGCACGAGTATAGAGCGGAAGTGTAGTTAGGTAAAGAGGCTGATACGCCTCTCTTCCGGTCCTATATAGGTCAGGATGACCCACACAGGAGTAAAAAGAAAATCGCTTTTTGGACAAATTCTCACACATTTCCAGGAGTGCGAGCTCGGCGAGGAAAATTGCGGAACATAAGCGGCGCGGCTGAAGGATTAGAATTGAGACGTGAGCTTCCACGTCGAGGTTAAGTCATCGTAATATTTACGCCTTGGTTAAGTTATTGTAATATTTACGCCTAGGAAGTTATTGTAATATATACGCCTAGGTTAAGTCAATGTAATATTTACGCCTAGGTTAAGTCATCGTAATATTTACGCCTAGGTTAAGTCAATGTAATATTTACGCCTAGGTTAAGTCATCGTAATATTTACGCCTAGGTTAAGTCATCGTAATATTTACGCCTAGGTTAAGTCATCGTAATATATACGCCTAGGTTAAGTTATTGTAATATATAAGCCTAGGTTAAATCATGGTGCTATGAACGGCTTTATGCTATCAAGATAAAAGTTCGTTGACATTTTAGACGTAAGACGTTTGAGAAGATGTTAACCATCACGCCATGGGACGCACATAAAGGCTAAGTTGAAGACACAGCCGCCATATTGAATTGTGAGCTACAAAGGCTACGTGGTTGTCTGCGCTGCGATGAGCTTATCAGTGCCTTATCAGCGCCTAATCAGCACCTGATCAGCGCCTGATAATGCGATAAGGAGGATGTGGGTTGCCCACACATTACTTAGTCAGTTGCGCGCAAGAGCATTCGCTTACGTGACGTGTAGACGACTGATGACCAATGCTGAAATACGATAAATTAAAATCTATATCTACTAAGCGGACTATTGGAATTAGCTTGATACGAATTACATGCAACGAGGCAGATAATTGAAAATAACGATAACAAAGTTTCCACTCGCTTTAAAATATAAAAGACTATTACAGCGTTTTTTTAGTCCTAACGTAACGATTTTTTTCCTGTGCCTTGTGATCTCTTTAACTTTCTTAAAAATCTGGTTAATTTTCATATCGAAAAATGGTATTATTTACTTACTAACAACCAAGATTAATCTAAATTAATCAAATATCATGTCTTAATCGAAATTCAAGATGGCGCTCAGCGGCATGATGCGCCGCGCGTGACATTCCAGTTATCCTGGGGGAAAACAATCCCACATCGTGAGGCAAACAATCCCTCATCGTAAGGCAAACAATCCCTCATCGTGAGGCAAACAATCCCACATCGTGAGGCAAACAATCCCTCATCGTGAGGCAAACAATCCCTCGTCGTGAGGCAAACAATCCCTCATCTGTCTCTTATACACATCTAGATGTGTATAAGAGACAGATCTATTATCGTCACTCATTCTGTCCATCATCGTCACTTATTCAATCCATCATCGTCACTCATTCTGTCCATCATCATCACTCATTCAATCTATTATCGTCACTCATTCTGTCCATCATCGTCACTTATTCAATCCATCATCGTCACTTATTCAATCCATCATCGTCACTCATTCATTCTATTATCGTCACTCATTCTGTCCATCATCGTCACTTATTCAATCCATCATCGTCACTCATTCTGCCCATCATCGTAACTCATTCCGTCCATCATCGTCACTCATTCAATCTATTATCGTCACTCATTCCGTCCATCATCGTCACTCATTCCGTCCATCATCGTCACGCATTCTGTCCATCATCGTCACGCATTCTGTCCATCATCACAGTGATACCGTACACGGAGCGATGCTAGCAAGGAGTGATGCAGGCATTACAGCCGCTGTTCTGATGATGGTCGATGCAACGGTCGTAATTAGGGTGAATTTATTCTATCCAACGTATATAATTAATGAAGTAATTTATTCAAATATCGAGTAAACTGTACGCGAATCCAAGTACATAAGTATTAAGTAAAAATAATATGAAAATGTGGGAAAATAAGAGAATAAGAAATATGAATGCGAGGGAATAAAGCGAGGGCTGCATACAATGAGAGGGAAGTGAGGGTCAGTTCTCTCCCTCAGCGTGACGTCATGAGTGCGGGGGGCGGAGCGTCGTGGTGTTCGCAGCTGCGCAAAGCAAGCGACCTACCGCCACTCTATTGATCCGCACCATCCCCATGGCAACCACCACGCACCCTTCATCAACCAACCGCCTATACCACCACCAAATTCAATCACACCAATATATTCATAATGAAAAATATGTACATATTGTCTTGAGAATGTAACGTGTTATCGATATTCGGATTTAAAAGCAGAAACTTCCAGAAATAAAAGGAAATCAATAACATTTCCTGGACTCGCTCATTATTTCTGCATCATTTTTCTTATTTGGTTGATTAATTTCTCCGTTTAGTTGAAATTTAATTTAAATAAATACATTTATTAGAGAACCGCTTACGTCGAGCCTTGAATTTAGAATAATTCTCTGGACATTCTTTATTTGAAGTGAATGACTGACAATGCCCAGAGCTGCAGCCCTCGTAACCTAAATGGCTAGTTGGCACCCCTAGCATCGCGCGACGACATGGGCACTGGGAACTTGCGATGGGAAGCAGCTTTCGAAAGAGTCAAACGGTATTATATTGGGGTATTATATTATATAAAAACGGTATTATATTTCGGTATTATATTGGGGTTTTTGAACGCAGATGTTACTCTCAAAATTAATTCAATCGTCAAAATTTAAGCAATAATTTTATATGGTTTTCCCTTTCTTGTAATTGGCAAGCCAAGATTCCAGGAAAGGATGACGAGATTGTAATTTCTTACATTAATTAATTAAGTCAGAGCGACGGTTAAATGTGTGTCTTCTACAGTAAGTCTAAGCTCCAATTACCATTAACAGCTTGCAGCATCAATATAGTGCAAGTAAATGAAATAAAAAAAGAACAACTCAGACAGTAAAATAGTGTAACCTGCCAACACTCACATCTGACCTAGAGCAGAATTGCAACACTAGTGCTCAACCCAAGTGTTCACACACTCATACGTCAGAGTTTATCAGTCAAAGCCATCAGTCGAATTATACTCCTGATAATTTCTCTACGTGTTAATAATATCATAAGCAAGATCGCTGGCGCCCCAATCAATAAGAGGGTGAATTTCAAAGCCCTTCGTCCGTTGCTGGGTTCGAGTTCGTAGTTTCGTGAATCGAGAAGCAACGAGTCAACGGCAGTGCGGGGCTGGACAGCGTAGAAGTAGGGTGTGCGCGCCTCTTCTTCTCACTCCAGCCATACACATTGCTTGTGACCTGCAGTAAGTTAATGATATGCTTACCTGAATAATTCGTAGATTGTCGTCGATGAAATGCGTGACGTTAGTGAAGTGTTGGTGCAAACGTTGCCGTAATCCCTGTGTTCGCGCATCCCGCTCGTCAGTTGGCGTCATCGTATTGATCCACACGTGTGACGAACGTTCGTGTTTCAACGTCAGTAGCGACTTGGGACTAATTAACTTGAATCATCGAGCTTTCTATGCAAGTTGAAATCAATGTCCCCCCGCAGTTTAAATGGTCTCGTTGATTAACCTGAAAATATACGATGATTTACATCAATAAACGTTTCCGTCTTACGTAGCGAGAAATGTTTCCAAAGAAATCACATTCGAACGAGTTGAGATTCAAGATTTTCTGTGCGCGCTGGTTGACATTTGAGGCATAACTGAAGCATTTTTAGGTTGTATGTTGTGGCCATGCAGGCATTACCCGCATCCTTATTATTATTACCTTATATACTGATGAAAATACATGATAAATTGCACGACTCGCACAGATCACTAGGTATTTTTGTAAAGAATTGTACACTAAACGTAACCTAGTAAAGAAGCAGCCACTTTTTAGTTAATAATTTAAAATTTTGGCTAATATTGATCATAATTCATGGAATAACAATACAGGACTGAAACACATGCAAGCAGTGCCAAGCACCCGCGGATTCGACGTCGAACTGCAATATTTGCAGGTTTTCAGCTTGGCTCAGTGCTTCTTAAACATCATTTTTTGCAATATTTAATATGAAACGCTGGCATGTTATCCACTTTAAATGTGAATTCGTTCTCTTGTAGTCTCTCTCATTAACGCTTTATCATGAATATACTGTACGTTGCTAAAATGAGTGAAATCTATCACCCCCACCCAATTACCCTCGAGAGTGATATACAGGCATGTATATACCCCATCACCCCCTCCCAATTACCCTAGAGAATGATATACCCAGCAATTAGTTACCCAGATTTATTTTAGAAAAAGTGAACTATACACACTTTATATTTTAAGGTGTGTTTAAAATTATACAGAGTGAAATAATCCTAGGCGGCTAGGCAGGATACAAAGAATACCAATGATCCTTCAAGCATATGACAGATGGGTGTTGTGACCATATGACAGATGGGTGTTGTGACCATATAACAGATGGGTGTTGTGACCATATGACAGATGGTGTTGTGACCATATGACAGATGGTGTTGTGGCCATATGACAGATGGGTGTTACGGTTACATGCAGGACAGATAAGAAATATTCAATAGTCGTTCAAAATAATCGTCACAAATACCAAGCAGTATCACTAATTACTCACAATATAATGTAATTAATTCACTAACTTTTAATCTACCTATGGTAAAGCTGAGGCCAGAGCTCGACACAGACCCTAGCTGTTCCCGTGCGTATTGTTTTAATTAAATAAATTGGCTGCTGCCTAATTAACTCAATTAAATATTATCGTTGACATCAATTGTTCGTCCAAGATATTTGGTTTGGCTGCTTCACTATTGAATAAATATTTATCGATGGTAATATATAATGGTTATGCACTTATGCTCTAGAGTCTAGAGCAACAGCCTGCATTCAGTTAACAATTTGTTTACGAATAGAATATCTGCCGTCAATACTATTTGTATGTTGGAACCTGCTACTCTAGTTCCGATAGTAAACAACAGGATTAATTAGAATGTTTTTTTATTAATGATGTATTCTATAATAAACTCTATCCTACAACTAGATATTCCTAACGTTGTTGTGGACTGAAAATATCCCGTGTTACAGGTCGTGCTACAGCAGAACCGCCCACTTGAAGTCCACCTAACTCAGCTATAAGTACTCGGTCAAGTCCTGATGTTGACAAGGTTCTTCCCCGTCCAGAACCTCACTTCGAGCTCAAGAACTGGTAAAATGTCAAGCTTCTTCTCACTAACACTTCAAACGAAGCGTCTGATATGAAAAACTAACACATAATTTTATTGCATCCAAACTCGCGAGTAGCGAACCGAACTTCTGCTCTGCTTGACCACTAACGCCTTCACCAACCAATTCGATCAGCTTTATTTGAAGGCAATAGAAAAATGATTATTTGATTATTGACACGCATTGCAAAAAAAACTTATTACAAAATTTACATCAATGGATCGTGGCTGAAAAACTTGTATATATAACAAAACTAACGATTGCCCGATTGACTTCTGCACGCGCTTGCGACGCTTGCTCGCTACTACCACAAGTAACTAACTTTGTATTATTTGCTCGTCAATGTTTAACTAACTCACTAAAATTCATACTGCCTGATAACCAACCATTATCCTTCGAATGCACGAGGCTATGACGTTTTTATAGTTATGAAGATGCAGTGAACTTAATCGAAATCGGCACTGAATTGAAAAGCGAAGTCAGAAGTGGCTTCCAATACTTCAGTCTAAATGAGCTGTGCGAGGTCAAAGCTCCAAGTGCAGGCAATATAAAAGCTATAAATAAAAAGAAACTAGTATCTATTTTATTGTAAATTTTAAATTGTCGTGAAACTAGTCAGTTTGATAAAGAAATATGTCTAACAGTGAAACTGTGCCATCACGAGTGTCTAGTCTGTAAAACTATTTATGCAATTAGTGATGAAAACAAACAAGAATGTTGCATTTGAATAAGTAAACGTAGGTTTATGTGTGCAATCAAAACTGATTCATAAAATTCCATCTGTTGTCGAAACAAAACCAAAATCATCGGAAACACGACTTTTGACCAAAAAATAAATGGCGTTTAGCTAAAGAATTGCAACGAAGCGTCTCGATCAGATAAAAAAAATCAGTAAAAACCCTGCAGCTAATGTGAACAAATTGAGACGGACAAATCCCAGCGTTGATAATTGATCGTAGAAATGAGCGAATTTTCGATCGAGTGCGCGGTGTGCGCGATCAGATTCTCAGAGGAGGCGCTGTACGAGCAGCACGACTGCCACGGCCACGACGTGCCTCTTGCCATCAAACTCGAGGCCCCGGATGACGAGGAGGACGAGGAGAGAGACGTTAAACCTGTGCTCAACAGCGCCGGTCAGGTTGTGGATTCTTCTGCACTTGTTACGATCTCCGTTACTGACGGTACTAGCAAAGTTACAGACGGTACGAGGACCGTTACAGACGGTACGAGCTCCGTTACATGCGGTACGAGCTCCGTTACATACGGTACGAGCTCCGTTACATATGGTACGAGCACCGTTACAGGCGGTACGAGCGGCGTTCCTGGACCTATAGCATCAACCACAAGTGTTCCTAACAAACTCCCGCCTACACTTGAGAAATTCAGGATGCGACTTGCGTTGGGAACGAATAAGCAAAGGAAACCTAAAAAGAAACCTAAGGGTAATGCAAAACTTACTAATAATAAGTCTAGCTCGTCTAAAATCGCAAACGAAAAGACTAGAAAGCTTAAAGATATTCAAGAGAACAACACTGAAGATGCTGAGCTGGCCGTGCCAGTAGTGAATATCAAGGCAGAGCCCATCGAACTGTGCGAGGTTGTCAACGTCAAAGAAGAGCCTGTGGAATACGATGATGAAACTGCTCCGAATATTCGGGATCCTTTGGAAAACTCAGTAGAAGATATCCTTGGCATTGAAGACGAAGATTATATGATTGAAAACTTCGTAGAATATGACGAGGAAATGTCAGAATCGATGGAAATTGACGAGGGAGCTATTTCCGATGATAGTGAGTCTCCGACGGTCAAAGAAGGCAGCTTGATACCCGCAGTGAGACCGAGTACACGAGGCAAGCCTATAGACGCCACGGACAACAAAGGATATGCATGCTCGATGTGTGACAAGAAGTACTTCGAGGAGTCAAAGCTGGAAGATCATTTGAAAGTAGCCCATAAGACTCCCAGGCCCTACTCTTGTCCTATCTGCAACAAACGCTTCAATCACAAGAATTACGTGAATCTGCACATGCGAGTGCATACCGGGGAGAAACCGTACAAATGCAACCTTTGCTCACGGTCGTACTCGCACAAGACGAGCTACGTGATACATATGCGTATCCACAAGGGGGACCGTCCTTACTCATGCAGCGAGTGTGGCAAGAAATGTTATGACAAGTCTGGTCTCACGAGCCACATGAGATCGCACACCAAAGAAACCCCGTACCAGTGCGAATGTTGTGGTAGGAAATTCACACACTCGAAGAGTTTGTTGGTCCACAGACGGAACCACACGGGAGAAAAACCGTACGTGTGCCCGCACTGCGGCAGGGCTTTCAGGCATTGGCATAAACATAAAATTCACATACGTCTGCACACGGGAGAACGACCGTATAAATGTACAGTATGCAACAAAGGGTTTCCTAGGAACGATGAGGTGAAGCGACATATGCGCAGTCATACGGGAATAAAATCTTTCAGGTGCTCGATATGCGGCGTGTACTGCGCCACGCAGGCCAGCATCACAGGACACATTAACCTGCATCACGTCAACCTCACGACCGACAGCAAATACTTGCCAGACAAAACCATCGTCGAGAACAGCCAGTCGGGCATTCTAGGCAAGAAGGCCATGCCAGGCAGAGGCCTACATCGCGTGTTCGACAACACGAGCTATGATGAATATACAACCTCCATCCCTGAGAAGCCTGCACTGCCTGGTCCAGTGCCACAAACCATCGTGTCATCGAAGCCGATGACGCCGCAAGAAAAAGTCAACAACAAGAGTATGACGTATCGCCAGTTTCTGAACGACCAAGAGCAAGAACTGCTGGCCAAAGGTCTCAAGGTTGTCAGTAAAAATGATAACACTTACGGCCTGGCCCCTGTCTCGCCCAAGTCTTCTGGGAGTTTAGATTCTGCGGCTGTCAAGGTGAAGTCCGAGCCTGGAGAAGAGAAAAAAGAAGGCATTATAGATAACGTATTTGTCAAAGTTCCACATTCCAGGAAATCTTCGTTTAATTCACCTAAACCAGCCACCAGAATCATCCTCCCTAACGGTCCTAATGGCAATCAGCCTTTGGTGTTGGGGGAAGTTGCATCGAAACTTTTCCTTAAGTCAACCCAGGCTTCCCCTCACAAAATCCAGCCTAACTCCAAGCCAAAGACTTCCCTACTGGAAGAAAACGTGTCCCCTACGCCAACGTCGCCTGCGAAGTCAAGGCAAGACCCGACAGTGAAGAGCAGCGCCCCCACGACGACCAGCACGAGTGGTAGTATTTTACAAGCCGCACTAACCGCAGGCAAGCCAACCACTCCCGTAACCGAGAGCATCATAGTGCTTAACAAGGGCATGAGTGGCGGGGGCAGTTCGGAGGGCGTCGCCACCAACGCCCCGATGGTCGTGTTAACGCAACCACAACAGCTCCTGCTGCTGCCAGGCATCAACGGGGGACCAGCAAGACTGGTATTCTTGCAGTCTAGTCCCGCTGCCATGATTCGGTCCCACCCAAACATCAATGGCGTCACCGGGTCTGATAATATCACCATTAAACAGGAGAAAGATGCTGCTCCTGTTGTACATATAGAAGAAAGTTCCGCGCCTCTGTTTATGTTTGCTAGCCCTCCTAATGTCATCCAAGAATCTCCTGTTATAAAACTCGAGCCGCCAGACTTCGACACTCAAAACATAAAATTAGAAAAAGACGACGAAGAAGCCTCGGAAACGTCTGAAGTTGTCCCTCCTCTCCAGACGTTTATTAAACCTGAACCCGAGGATTAATAATTAGTTCCACATAGCTGTATTATATCAAGTTTCGTGAGCAGCATACGCAACTTTTTGCAATGCTTGCAACGAGCTAATGATAACTTTGTGGGGAGTAAAGTCTTCGTGAGAGTGTCGTCACGAAGACATCTTGTGTGCAATGATTCTCACTATTGCACTATAGCATTCTCAATGGTATTTATTATTAAAATGTTAGGTTATTTAATTAAGGGCATGGAAAATAACTTCCTACATCGTGATCCGTCTTAATCTGCCCACTATGGGCATATGAGATTATGGTCCCGTGCAGCGCCTATGATGTAGCGAATGCTTTCTTGCTAGTGAAGCTCCATCGACTAGCTAGTTAACGGTGCAGGGCGTTGCAGGGTTTACGACGCTTTGCTCACATCGGAAATGAGTTTAGTTTCTTTAAATGACGATTCTGACATTCCTCAGGTTGTGAATTCCATATACAGGCCATATCGAATAGGCCTTGCAACATCTATTATAATTAAATCGTCTCTTTGTTCTAATTTTCTGTTGCGTCGTTCTGTAAAATCTCATGTACTAAAAATATTTTTTCTAATTTTCTGTTGCATCGTTCTGTAAAATCTCATGTACTGAAAATATTTTTACTGGATGACAGACATTTTAAGATGATAATTTAGTCTAATCGCTTTGCCCTGATGGAATCGGCGAGCCTTCTGCTGCTCAGACACTAGGCAAGCTCCTGCCTCAGAGATATGTTCCAGATGTATCTTTGCTGTACATTAATCCAGCTCAGCCATGACTCGGTATTTATTGATACCATTAATTGTACGACTTATTATTTACGTAAATTTTTTTGACAAATGAAGAAAATAGGAGGAAGGCGTTTATGTCTGGTTATTTGAACGACTCTAGTCACTCGCCATAATATTGCTAATTTTCTGGTAAGGATAACATTTTGTACTCTAGCTTTACGGACGCATGATGTACGTGGTCGCGTGTGCCACACTTAGCGAATTCAAGTGCAATTTTCAATGAATTACGTTCATTACTAACAGCCGTACTTACATTGTGAAATGAATTCATTCATTTTGCAGTCAACTTTATTTGTATGTAGAATACATTTAAGGAACATTGCAACCAGTAATGGTAGTTTTTACTAATCCGGTTAACTTATTTAGCACTTTAATCAACATTACAAAAGCTGAGATGTACATTTTTCAGAATTTTACATTCCATTGTCATTTAGCTTTCCATGTGTGAATTATGCACCTCGAACTCGTCTTATATTCAATACGAAAGCGTAATAGTTTTGATAATTCCTGACACTGCAGCATTCCAACCTTGCGGGCAACTTGTTCACACTTGCTGTCAAGTGATACAATGTTAGTTATTTATTATGCAATGTTATCTTGACTACAATGTTGAATATTATTTTTTATTTATTGTGCAAGGAAGTTCATTCATTTTCAAGATGTGCAAATCGCGTTCATGTTCAAATTTTATTCCAAGTATTGACCATGATATGTTTTACTGACATGAATATTGAAATAATCATGACTTTAATTTTACAATCAACGGAGATTGGGTAATTTGTAGCACATTTACGATTTTTGACTGAGTGGCTCGAGAGAAAGGTTTCATCTCTCCAGCTATTTCTGTTTGCATTTTGACAAGAAAAACTGTTCTTTAAAATAATGATTAGGTTTTCCTTTATTGGACGTACTAAACCGCGATATTTGTGCGACTCTTTCCTGGATGTTATGCAATTTCATGCATCATTTTTTGATCATTCACCACCTTGCTGGCATGAGACATATTATCATCTTTTTTACACTCGCCTCCCAAAATTAACTCAATAACAACGTGATTGTAAACTAATCATTACTAATGATGAACTGAATTCACTACTAATTATAATATCCCGCTCCTGTTTGCATGCTAGGGTATCGCATTTGAATGTGGTTGAGAATCTAACCCTGTCTCCGAGGCCGCACTAAACAGCCAATAATAATATAGATAATTACATTACATTTATTATTTATGTGTGACTTGATGTGATCCTGTGTACTTAAACTAACACTGGCATTAATTTGTATTTATTTCTCAAGTTCTAGTCATTAAATCATGAAATAAGTTAGTATAGATCACTTCGATGCAATGCAAATATCGCTGCTACTTTTTCCAAAAAGTATGATAAGTATTTTGGCAGTTAAATAGCATAGAGTAGAATTTGCCCTTTTATTTGAGTTCTTTGTTTTCTAGTAAGAAATTTTTATTTTATGTTCCTTCTAGAAATTCATAGGAATTTTCTCATTACTTCTTTTCAGAGAACGAAGCCTCATCGTGGCCTTGGCAATAGAGAAGCAATTCATTTACTGGATATCTTATCATCTTATGCTTTGTAAGAAATCATTTTTGACGATTTTGTTCAGCTTTACAGACGGTTCAGCAACTGTATTCTCTAAAAATAACTTTATATATGTTCTACAGCGACGTTGCTGTCAGTTTCATATTCGTTGGCATTGCTATAACTGAGCTCATGTTCAACTGAATACACGAATTGACGTGAATCAGTCTTAAGTTCTGAGAAGCTTATGAGCAACAGTCAAGCAAGACACACTGACAGATTTTTAAACATATGTATTTTTCATTTGAAGAGGCCAGTTGGAATTATCAGATTACAACCTTCCAGGAACAATATAACATTCCAGAGACAATAGTCGTGCAGCTATCTTGACTGTCGCAGCTATGAAAATTTTATTTACGACGGAATGCAAGGATATGTAATTTACTAGTCACTGTTTTGCTCAATTGTTTTCTTATACATTGTGTTTCTTTCAGTTTTTGTTGAAATGTTTTATTTTCGTTGAGTAATAAATCTAAATAAAACTACATGTATTTTTATGCTCCCATCTTGCATTTTTAAACTTTAACGTAACTACACGGCAATAAACTAATCAAAAATTATAAAATACGCCGGTCCACGAAATAAAAGCAAAGTGAAAATCAAGTATTTGAATACCTAGCCGATGAAATTATTCCTACATAAGAGAATCTTAAGAACAATCATTATACTATTTAGGAATCGATATGATAAGTACCGGTACTAACTAGTGCCCTTTTACTACTCATACTGCCAATTCAGAACTACGATTTTCAGGCAATTTAAAATTCTACGAACTAGAACTACGAAATTTTCAAGAAATTTAATGGAATATTTAAGGAACCACACAGCAACTTGACTGCATCGCAATATGCGTTCACGTCTAACCCTTTGATGGTGTATAGCTCTCATTACGTCATTTAGTAGGAATATAACAAACGGAACTCAATTAATCCATGGAAAAAGCGTATATGATTACTATTATTTCGGATGAGATAATATTATGAGATTGCATAGCAGCACAACAGTTTTCAGACCCCGAGGAAAAAAATCGTACGACGATCTACTGCCTGCTGATAAGTTCAGGGCTAAGATTATTTCTGTAAATAACTTCAAAATATTTCTTATAATCATTACAATATTTCTCGAGCTGAAACTCAAATAAGAATTCATAGTTTACTACGTATCACCTACTCCAAGTAGTTAGCTTAATGACTTCATTCAAGGAGCAACTAAAAGTTGTATGGAAATAACTGACGGAGACAAATAAAACTTAAGATTTGATTGGGTACTAAGATTTACTACCAGAAACTTCAAGTTTGTACATAATAATCCTACCAAAGAAATCTGTAGAAGACGGAAAGAAGAGCCGCAGCCTGCTAGTCAGGACACCTGCAGGCAACAGCAGCTGTTGTTCACTGCCAGAGTCTTCAAGATACCAGGGGCAGAGCTCAGCCCACTTCTCAGTGTCGTCATTCCACACCTGAATTGCAGTATCACGGCCACCACAGAAGCCTCCCTGCAACAATAAGAATTCCCTCTATAAAACAGAAAGCTATTGAAGAATAGATAGACTATGTATATATAACAGGAAGCTGATCCTTTTCCCATCCATTTTTTAGTTAGGTAGTTTTGGGCCATGGAAATGTATTAAATGCTCTAAAACTATATTGATGCCTCAGAATAATTTTACATAGATGCAATATAAATAAACCAAGAACAAAAGCTTCTGAATTTAGTCATGGCTCCATGCCACTCTTATCAGGCATTATTTTCCCAAAATCAAAAGTCCTAATGATAATTTTATAGCTTACCTTTGAAAATTGAAGGCAAAAATGTGCCATTTTATCTAATTTGCACAGAATAAATTAGGTGAGAGTGAAAAACAGGGTTTGGTTCATGAACAGATATAATGCAGATAATTAAACTAACCTGAAATGTAGCCAAGATGCTTATTGGAATAACTTTTTCTGTCCACTTGAAAGCAACCCACTGGGGAGAACCTTGATCACTATTCCAGCAAGTGGAAGGGTTATTGTCAAACATGAACTGTTTACCAACTTCTTTCACATTACGTTGAAGAACAGAACTAACTCGACATTCACTGCTAGGAATGAGAGAAGTCATCATGGATATCGAAAGCAAGCTACCTGGCACCTGCTTAGAATCTATAAAATAGAAATGCAATCTTAGCAACTATAGTTATGTACAGAGGTGGGCAGTAGCGCGCTACATGTAGCGGCTGCTACATTTTCAGTAGCGGTACTAGCGGCGCTGCATTTAAGCAATTGTAGCAGTAGCGGTAGCACCCACTACATATTTAAGTAGCGATATGAGGTTTTGCCGCTACAGTGCTACCACTACATTTATAGATAAAGCTTTTAGATTTTACTTAATAGTATTAAATATTATTTAAAAACCAGCATGATACCTACATAATATAAATTACAGAATAAAACTGTACAAAAGATTTCAGTGTAATGTTGTCAACCTCAGCCTGTTACTAGTGCCAACATGTTAGTTTTTACTTTCTAAGTTGTTACCAGTTACCACTTACAGGTATTTTTCCACGTTTCAGTTTGCTTATAGTTATTTTTATATTTCACCTTCCCTACATGGATGCCTACTTTAATCTACCAATCTCAAAAATAATCCACATATATATACAAATAAAAGACTGATTTTTTATATGTATATGTGGATAATTTTTGAGATTAGTAGATTAAAGTAGACATCCATGTAGGGAAGGTATAACATAAAAATAACTGTAACTTTTATTTACTGTATCTAACCCATACTAGTTTGGTTAGGTTAATTGCAATAAAGTTGCATTGATAGGTTATGAAAATGTTTTATTGTTATTAAATGTTTATGAGTAAATCCCAATAGCAGAACAATAAATATTTAGAGATTTTCAATAATTTTGGCCATTGTAGCGGCTAATGTAGCAGCGCTACATTTTACTGTAGCGGTAGCGCTCGCTACTATCTAGTGGGTGTAGCGGTAGCAGTAGCACCTGCTACATTTAGAGCATGTAGTGGTAGTGCCGCTACATTTAGAGCATGTAGCGGTAGGGCCGCTACATTTCAAAGTAGCACTGCCCAGCTCTGTTTATATATTAATAAGAACTAATTAAAGACATAAAAGATTATTAATTACAATTAACATTGGTCATCAATCTCTACTATCCTCAGCTGACAGTTGTCTTTTTTTTCTGTCAATGTTTATTGGGGACCTCTGACAACTTGTCAACTTGTCCAATGCAGACCCATGACAGTGTACACTGTACAGTTTAGTTTTCCTCAATTAATGCTTTATGGGGGAACCAAAGGCCCATCCTTATAGGTCCCCTCAGGTGGAAGCCCAAAGTAGTTACTAAAGGTGATGTCCAGCCTAGCCCTAGTCAGCACAACTACTGAACTATAACTACTGAGTACTGACAGTACTGACATCTTCTTCTTATTTATTCTTATAATTGGTCCATAAATTCTTCATACTTCATATAGTTGACGCCTAACTTCCTCTTATAATTGGTATTCTAACAGTTAATAAAATAATTGTTATTTTTTTCTTAAATTGTTGGTGTCTAATACTAGGAATAGATTAATAGTCACATAACAATCTGAAAATCTGCAATGCACAGACAAAAAAGGCCAATACAACAAACACCAATACAGCAACTGAGCAAGAAGAATAATGAAACAACAAAAAGAATAAAAACAAGTGAATTAAGAAACAAAGATTGCAGAAAATAAATAAAATAAAAGAATATGATGTGTAAAAACTGGCCACATATTTAAGTAGAAAATATGCAAGGCAATGATAGTTATTACTCACTTATTAGTTTAGTAACATAGGCATTAGGTGGATTTAGGCCATTGGCATTAGGCTTTAGCATTAGCATTCAGCAATAGGCCCAATAACAGAACATAACATAGTGATGTCAGAACTAAAGAGTAGACCTGGTGTGGTGTGTTGTGGGTGTGGCCTGTAGCCAAATCTTGAACTTTTTACAACTTTTTCATATAACATCTAAAATCTTGTCATTTGAGTGATTTGACCAGATATTTTCAATAGCAGGAAAGGAAAGCAGGTACAAAATTGAGGTTTGGCATTAGAGGTCAAAAAATAATTTAGGTCATAGCCACCCGTCAACACATTGACAGTCTCTTATTAGACTTATTTAATTCAAATCCAGTTAGTTGCAACTTGCAGTATCCATGCCCTAAACTGTGCCTCACATAAGTTTGTATAAGTTACTGAAGGGCGAAAGTCCAAGAGTCCAGCCTCACAGCTTGAGCTTGGGCAGCCCGCAGCAGTGCACTGGTCACTGGCTCACTGCCAGTCTGCCACAGTGCCACTCACTGGTGCAGTACTGCAGCAAAGCAAAGCCTGGAGTTTCCTAATACCAAGTTGGTAAAGCAAGTAGTGGCTCTAAGTAGCTGCTTTGCAGTGTACAGAAAATAAAAGAGAACTCTTGGGGCATTACTCTGAAGGAGCGAGAATTAGAAACTAAATTGAAGGCAAGCAGTAAACGACAGACCGACAGTCATCAACCGGTAAACAAACCCATCAGCTGAGCAGACTGTGCGAAAACAAGTTCTTATTCCGTACCATCGGATGTACTTGAAGAAATGTTTTACTTAGCATTCTTATAAATGAGAAATAAACTGCTTTAAATAATACTTTTCAATGATTTCATACGTCTTTCTGCTATTTTGTAGCAGTATTTTAATTTTTTATTGGTTGTCATGATTTAAATTCATTAGTATAAATTTAACATTTGTTTCTTAAATTTCCTCGGAACTTAGGTACTATCTTCTAATACGTTCTAAATTATCAACTGGGCTAATTTCAACCTAAAATTCTAAATTGTTAGAAAGACTAACGTAACAACTGGCGCGTTTGTTAATTTTACTTACTGTTAATCTGGCATTTCAAGCTCATTGAATTTCGAGACCTATCCGCGAGTACGGCCGTAAATTTGTCGGAGGTATGTTTCAGAAACGGTTAACACACGGCGTTTCCGAACTCTGTGTTCGATTCGGGTGCACGACAGCGACAAGCAGCTTCAGCGCTTCTTTAAATAGGAACTCATATGAGCGTCTGATCAGCCCAAGAAGTTAATTGAATTTATTAACTTGGGTTTCAGTATGCCTAGAATTTTTTGCTCGTGTCGACAATAACACCCAAATCTTTTACCGCGCTAGACTTTTCAACAATTACTCTCTCGTTGCAACCACTTCTTCTCATACTGTAATCTTGCTGTTAATTATTCTTCCAGAGGTAAAATACTTTACATTTGTCAGCATTAAAACGCAGCAGCCACGTGGCTGTGGCAGACCAGTCAACTAAACTGTCAAGATCATCTTGCAATTTCACTTTATTTGACACATCCTTAACATTGTTAAAAACTTTTGTCATCGGCAGGCATGGAGCACATGCTTGACACTACTTTCGGCAGATCGTTTATAATATCAACTAACAAAAAAGGCCCAATAACTCTTCCTTGTGGCATGCCACTGCGCACTGATGCCCAGTCCGAAACGGTTCCGTTAATACTGACACGTTGTCGTCTGCCTACTAGGAAATCTCTGATCCATTGGAGTACATTTCCCTCGATTTCCCAAAGACTTCACTTTACGCAACAGCCGCTCATGCAGAACACTGTCAAATGCTTTGGAAAAATCGAGGTACACTGCATCCACTGGCGAGTCCAATCGTTCAACTAAGACAAGAGGTTAGTTGTGCTCAGGATCTACCGGCAAATATAAGCCATGTTGACCGTCTGATGGGAGATGTGAATTCTGAACAATGGTGTCACTTGACCTTCTTTCCAATCGGCCAGCAAAGTCCGTCCCTCTGTTCAAGATTTTTCGAAAGAATACCGTCAAAGGGCCAGCCAGGACGGTTGCTATATAATTCTTTAAGCAATCTGGTGTGGAGGCCGTCTGGTTCACATGTACATGTTGGGATTCAGAGCGACCAGGCGCTTGAGAACCTCTTCTTCGTGTATTTCAAAACCTGTTAACTTCTACCCTACAGGGCGCTCCTCAATAGCTAGAATACAGTTCGAGTCCTTAACTGTGAAGACGCTGCTAGAGAACGGATTTAGAACGTAGCCTTGCCCTCATCACAGGATATCTTTCGCTTATCTACTGTAAAATCAGAAATACCGTTGTTTGTTCGAACTATCTTATAAGAAGAAGCTTTCGGTTTCTTTTTTGCATTTTTGGCAATTTTTTAAGTCTTTTACTGTGGTGTGACATATTTTTTAGCAGGATTTCGAGTTCGTGCATAGAGGTTATAATCAGCATTGCTCCGATTCCGTAAATAACGCTCTTAGCATCTTTCTTTGTCTTTAGCTGAACTAGCACTCGTCTT
Organism: Hyalella azteca; assembly: GCF_000764305.2. Taxonomy (NCBI): domain Eukaryota; kingdom Metazoa; phylum Arthropoda; class Malacostraca; order Amphipoda; family Hyalellidae; genus Hyalella; species Hyalella azteca. Next base: position 791 of record NW_025941997.1, on the reverse strand, counting down.
TTTCTGTATAGCACTCGATACAATGATTAGTGGTGCCTTTTGCTCAACGGAGCATCATGTCGAAGCTCATATCTATCATTGATACTTCACTAGTAAACACTAGGTCTAGAATATTTGAAGACGCCTATGAGGAGGCTATACTTGCCTGCTAGAGATAATTCGTACCACACTGATTCTCTAGCTGATTGATGCTCTGCAGATAACTTAACTTGCTGGGCCCCTATACTACTATATCTATACTATGGTGGCCCAGTGGTTACAGCTTTGAGTAACCGGATTGGCGCAGAGAGGCGCGGGTTCGATCCCAGCTCTGTGCGCCAGTTTCTGGTCAGAATCGGCGAGGAGGCCGGGCGGTTAAGGTGCCTGTACACAGGGATAGTACTAGCCGCTAGTTCATCCGGCGCTTGAACTGTCCACGCTACTAGCCTTGTGTAAAGGGGTTCAGCCGTTTCAGAGGCATGCGCCGGCAAGTGCCCGAGGCGCGGCCGAGAGAGACAACGATGTGTTGATATCTTGGCTGGAGAAGTGGCTAGTAGCGCTGATGCAGCCATGGTGAGAGCATCTGTGCCGCTCCTGTGAAGTATCTTGGGTCAAGTGAATCATGGCTTGTTTGAATGATAATGTTTCTAAGAGGAATCCAATAAAATGGATTCCAGACGATATTCAATTATTCTTTGAAATATGAATTAAAGTGGAATGTTTGCCATGACGGTTACTCCAACAAAATGAAGAGAGGAACGAGTATTTTGAAACTGGAAGAAGACCTTATTAGTTAGGGTTTAGTTGTTCCA
>NW_025941996.1:0-905 GCF_000764305.2 Hyalella azteca | reverse complement strand
AGCAGCAGGCACTCCGGCAGCAGCCACCGCGTCCCGTCCTCCTCCGTGATGCCGTCCAGCCGCACCAGCCCGATGTGTCGCAGGATCGTCTCGTTTGCCGAGCCTGGTGCACAGAATAAATTAAAGTTTTGGATCGTTCGCCGAGCACAGAATAAATTCTAGTTTTGGAGTGTTTGCCGAGCCTGGCGCAGAGAATAAATTATAGTTTTGGATCGTTCGCCGAGCCTGAAGCAGAGAATAAATTATAGTTTTTGAGTGTTCGCCGAACCTGGAGCAGAGAATCCAATATAGTTTTGGAGCGTTCGCCGAACCTGGCGCAGTGAATAAATTATAGTTTTTGGATCGTTCGCCGAACCTGGCGCAGTGAATAAATTATAGTTTTGGACCGTTCGCCGAGCCTGGAGCAGAGAATAAATTATAGTTTTGGAGCGTTCGCCGAGCCTGGAGCACAGAATAAATTATAGTTTTGGTTCGTTCGCCGAGCACAGAATAAATTCTAGTTTTAGTTCGTTCGCCGAGCCTGGAGCAGAGAATAAATTATAGTTTTGGAACGTTCGCCGAGCCTGGAGCACAGAATAAATTCTAGTTTTGGATCGTTCGCCGAACCTGGAGCACAGAATTCATCATCAATTTGGATGGCACAAGAATCTAACGGTCAGCTAGCAATAAAATGACTCGAACAACGAGATTAGCCTTAAATTAATTAACGCTTCAAAAAATCGAATTGAAGTAATTCAGTAATCATAACTATATAGTTATTTATAATTTATTCTGAATTAAGTTAATATAGTTAATTTTACTAAACATTTTTCAGCTCGACCCAAAATTCATACGAGAAAGCCGAACGACGAATGAGGGACAATAATCACACTGATGAATTAAAAAATCGGGGACGAAAATTGGGA
>NW_025941995.1:0-774 GCF_000764305.2 Hyalella azteca | reverse complement strand
TTTATTTCCGATTTATCTTGTTAGTGACTGAACATATTGCACACATTCTATGAGTAACAGCAATACGAGGATCGGTGCTGATTATAGTTGCCAGTGACTGCACACATAGCTTAACAGTACAGGGATAACTACGCAGTTAGTATAGTATAGTATCTTCGGCATTAAAGAATAGGCCTGTCGCCGATTCTTGTACTTTTCTTGACTTGGCCTTTTGATCAGATCTTTTCAACGGACGGTAGATTAAAAATCGCTTCTAGATGCTTCTAGATATCAGTTGTTCCGCAGTTAGTGTGTCGATGAAGATTTTGGTTGCTATGGACTGAACATTTGGCAAGTTAATCCAGGAATCACTACGAAGTAAGTAGCTCAATGCAAATTTAGGTCAACGACGAATGAACGGAGGGTATTTTGTTTGGGGAAGACATAGAATTTTATGGGTCGGTACGTACGGATGTGAGTTACTGTTGACTGAACACTTGGCATTAAGTCTAAAAGTCACAACGCAGTATTAACTTATCTCTGATTTAGGCAGCTAGTGACTAAACACTTGGCGCGTAATCCAGTGGTAACTACGAACCACTATTAGTTTGGGTAATTATTCAAGTAACTTGTGCCTGAACACGTAGAACGTGTAACCGGCAACTTAGCAGTACATAGTTCAGAGGGTAATGCGTCATTTGTGCTCAATCACTTACAGCTCACGAGTCATTAGAGCGTCTGCAAGGCCTCTGCACTCGTTTCTTTTGTGATTATTTGTCTGAAAAAAACTTATCT
>NW_025941994.1:0-30739 GCF_000764305.2 Hyalella azteca | reverse complement strand
AACGTCAAGCTCCGTGCAATACACAAAGTATCTTGTTGCTTTTCCCTGGTTCTTGTTATTGAATGAGCAGTGCTGTGAGTCGAGGTAGCTCTGAGCTTTAAATAGGTGCGGGTTTACGTTTGTTACCGATTTATAAAAGCTTAATGTGACAAAGGTGTTTCGCACAACTTGCTTGCAGCAGCTGAGCTCCATTTGGACCTGTTAAAATTTATGGGCCAGGTTTCCAATTTTCCAGTGTAGATTGATATTGCTGAGCATCGTGGGGGATTTGAGGTAGTTAAATTTTACTGTTTTTCTTGGTGTAGGAAATACTAAATGAATATATGTCCTGAATTAGTATGTCTGAATAATATATTGAAAAATTCGGCTTTGTTTCTCGCGTAATGAGTTGAGCTTTTCTGTTTAATAAATAATTTTACCTTCTAGCTTTAGTATAAACAAGAACTTGTCCATATTTCTGCTATTTTCCTCTAATGAAATAAAACCTTTAACCCTCTTTCTGAAAAGCACTTCATGTTCTCTTATTATATTAGGCACCCAGTGACGATTGCTATTCCAAATCATACAAGCGTTACTCGACCCCGTTATGTTATTTTAATCTGTCGTTACCTTCCAAAATCTTCATTTGATTGCCGTGCGCTGAGGTTACGGTGATCGGCTTGCAATGTAAGCCTCTCGGCGCGGCACAAGGGCCAGCTGATATTGAGTCGACTGCCGCGGTCTCCATTACAGCGATGAATTCTCTATTGTTGCTCTCGATATTGTGGAGTCTAAATTCCATTATCGTAACGAGAAAGGCAAATAATTAGCCGGCAGCCTTTGTGAATATGGATTTTGTTTTGGCCAGCCTCAAAACAGGTTTTGGACCTGAATGGTTTCTGTGAGCTTTTGAGCTTTTTTCTTTAGCTTTGAAGGACCTGTCCATGGCTTACCTCATGGCATTATGTTGATGAAGTTTGCGAAAATTTTCATCAAAACTCGTCGATTAAGGAAAGGCTGGCTCCTTGAGAGCATTGACTTTAATTTTGAATTCAAAAATATTCTGTCGGGGTTATTTTCTGTTTACTTCTTATATAGGATACTTTTTTCAACTCCAAGAACTTGGTGGCGTATTGGAGAAGGGTATTTGCATCATATTATTTTGTTGATGCAGAGAAGTTGAATCTTATGGAGAATGACTGGTGTCGTTTGAAGCCTTAGTAGATGTTCTGTTAGTTTTAAAGCGGCTAGGAGTGCTTTTCAATTGAATTTAAATATAGTTTTTCATTATAGTGCAGATTGTATCCAATTGCAACCTTTGAATTGAAAAATTACTAATGCATGAAAATGAAACATTTTATTCAGGAAACATGAAACTCCTCCCTCGACATGTAGGCAAAATATATATAAATCAGATCCCCTTAGCTGTTTCTCTTAATAATTAGTTGAACAAAACTGATTCCACGAAGAGCGAAAATAATATTTAACAATTCGGTAATTTTTTGTCAAGATCATAGAAATTTGCAACAGCACGAAGCGCTGAGCGGGCAAGGTCTGATGTGCGACGGACGCCATCTCCCCTCCTGCATATAAAGCTGTGTCACGGCAGGGACATTTGTTGCATGGAGTCTCTTGTATGTTGCGGCGGACAGGTACAAGTCCTGAAGAATATACGGGTGCTTACTCAAACAAAATATTGATAAACTGATCCACAACGTCGAGTTTATTTGCCAGCAAACATAAACTGCAGGATGTAGTTGGACGGGGTAGAAATATGACCACGTGGAAGTGAATGTGGGATCCGAAGAGCGCTCGGCCACAGCAGCCCACCGAGTTATTTTTCCATGTTTTTCTTCTCGAGTCGTAAACAAGCCGCCGGTCAAGCTGCAGAGAATATTTCAACGAGGCAACGTTATTCCGTTCAGCTCGGGATGCACTAGAATGACGACATTTGCATGAACCGCTCAGCGACTTGCAGATCAAATGAAAGTCTAGGGAGGCTCGCCGCCGTTTTCTTCGCTCGCCCGAGATGAATACTGCGCAATGAAATTCCTTTGACTGATTGATTTCTAGGACCAGCAAAGATGTGTATAAGAGACAACTTCAGGGCTGGAGAATCTACCTCGTGCAAAAAGACCAAGCATTCGATTTTCAGCAACTCCACCCTCTGTGACTCCTCCACCCACCGGCACTCGGCGCATGCCGCGCTCCAAGACTCCTAANTAGTTCCATTCGGCATACGCTATATACTGTAAGTTTGCCAATTCTAATTGTACATACTCTTTAGTTTCACTAAATATATACTACATACGTAAGTTTTTATATCTATTGTTTGTTAGATTTATATTTTTCAACTGAAGTCACCTCAACAACGATTTAGCAGTTGCCACACAATCAAATTCACCTAACTGAAATCGCCGACTCGTCGCTTATGGCTTGCTGTTCGTACTTCTTCTATTACTTAATGCTCGCTTCACCAGATAGCCATTGCATCGAAGACCTACTGTATCATTTTCGTTTAGATTTATGTAGGTTCGTGCAAACCCCTTATTGCATACATCTTCAATGTCCAGTGTCCACGCAAAGAAGGAAGTATCAGCAGGCTTTCTTGCGTATTGGGTTCAGTAGTAAGGGCTAAAGGCTGCGTTGCTTTCAAGGAGACAAGACTTGAAGTTTTCGGCCTGGAGCAATGCCCTCTATATAGCGGCATTTGAGAGCCCCACAAAGCTAAGAGAGGCGCTCCAAGGAGCAAGACCTTCTACTTTGGCTCACTGGAATCGACTTAATTCTGTTTACTGCTCCTGCTTCCTTGAGTGAGAGTCCTTGCGAGACACCTCAACGAGTAGAAATTAACTCGAGTTGTGAGCTCGTTTGAACGCAGCTAAGGGAACGCTTATGTCTAAACGTAAACAAGACGCAGTGCCCGATTGCGAAGGTTCAGGATTGAGTTGTTCAGGCGTGTTTTAGAAGGAGTGATGTGTGATGAATTAAGTGTGGTTTATGGAAAGTCTGTCAATTGAAATGAAGTCGCAAGAAGAAAATTCTGTGAAAGTTCATTTAGGTAGAATTTTGCTGCGAAATGAGAAGTGCGAAAATCATCTCGGAGTAATTTCAATGGTACAGTTTGTATGAATTAAGTTTTAAAATGCTTCAAGACGAGGTAGCCATGCGATAAGTAATTCGAGAGTAAATTAATCTGAAAAGTAAATAATTGATCTGAAAAAGGGCTGAAAATGTTAAATGGTCTCAGACTAAAGTGATGAAATGGGCTGACGATGTTAAACGGTCCCGGACTAAAGTTTACCTGCACCAATTAAAATCGACTCAGAATGTCTTCATTTGAAATTCATCAACGACAAAACTTTATACACTATATATAATAATACAGTATAATTTTGAGTATAAATATTCATCATGTTTGTAAATTATTAAAAAATAATAGTTGAAAATAGTTAAAAAAGTATGAAATAATATGAAAGAGATAATTAAAAATACACTGATAGAAAACAAAAATAAATGACGAGAGCTGTGCAATCTCAGGGAAATTCACGCGATACATTGTCAAAACCCGAGTCTTGCCATTACCAGGATGACCCGAAAATTGCTTACCCTTCGCCGAGATAAGAGATATCTACACGCAGCGAGTCGCACGGACGTCTTTATTCATGATTTAAAAAATCATTGGGTTTGCAAGAGGCCGACGTGTGGCCGGCGGTCAACCAGTGCCATGCTATGCCTAAGATTTCTTCCCTGATGAATCTTGGTGGTCACAAATGCGATCACGAATTTCTAATACTACTTTCGATATGGCCTTCGTTGTAATTACCCTTTGTGCTGGTCAAAGTGTTCAGTGATGAGTTCTTGTCTTACTAATTTTAAAAGTTTATTGGTCGCAGGCAATGATCGAGGCGCTGATCCAAAAGGTAGACGTGTAAGGCTGTTATTGGCAGCGCTTTTTTTTATTATAGTTGTAGCCGCCATTTTCCCTTTTTCTGAAACTTGTAGCAATAGAATTAGCCTATTCGACGCAGTTGATTTCACAAGCGTCACTGCATTCATTGTTGGCCCTTGATATACGGATGCCTGCACTACCAGAGGAACCAAGCTATTCGGTTCGTTTGATTTATTGTTTGTTTTCGTGTATTATGGATTATCTTGTTTAATTGTTGTCTTTACTTTAATTAATTATCCTTTAATAAATTATAAATATTTTGATTTAATTATCCTGTTTAATTATTGTAATTAGCGTATCTTTTTTTTATATTTATCTTATATATATTTGTCATTTTCTTTCTAGAAACCGTACATCATTGAACACTCATTTTTTTATCCTGCTATGATGGCGCGTCTTTGAATAGTTCAGTAAACGTTCCCAAAGGACTAGCCAACAGGAAAGTCCTTTACAATAGTAGTATTCAAATTGACGGTTGGGCAAGCTCTTATCACGCGATTTGTCCACTGGTGTTTGTACAAGTAAATTAGGTAGATGATCATCCTTTGTACATTTATAGTTATTATTTTTTATTTTATGCTAAAATGGCTTTCTTGAACACAGCACCCTACATTTTTTTAATAAAAATATCTGAATCATCATTTGGGCTGTCGTTTTTTTTTATATTGTTGAACTACACTTTGTACTGTGGTGCCATTTTCAAATATACACTTTCAGCATCAAAGTTTGCTTGCACTTATGTAATATATAATCTAAAATTTCTAATCCAGAGAGGGAAGAATGTAGGGAAAGAAGTATTGCAGCATTTTGATTTGCCCCACATTTCTTGATCACTAGAACTGTTTGGTAATAAGATTTGGCTTGTTACTTGATGACTCATAAATTCATATTTCGATTAGTACCAATTTTCCTATTGCACCCTCTAACATTTTCGTTCCTAAGGTCATACTTCATTCCCTGCCTAAAACATTCAATTCAAAGCTTTGGAAGGTCACGGTCATCTATTCCGTCTTAATATCCGTAAAATTCGAGCTGTCCGCTGGGCAACTCAGCAAATCTGTAGAAAATCTCTTCCGTCTCACGCGGGCATTTAGCAAAGCCCCCCCCTGCAGCTTATTGTGCTGCTTGGTGCAGCTTATTGTGATGCTTGGTGCAGCTTATTGTGCTGCTTGGTGCAGCTTATTGTGCTGCTTTGTGCAGCTCATTGTGCTGCTTGGTGCAGCTCATTGTGCTGCTTGGTGCAGCTTATTGTGCTGCTTGGTGCAGCTCATTGTGCTGCTTGGTGCAGCTTATTGTGCTAACAATATACGGTTTTAGGGTTTCGCTTTTAGTCCACACGCCCGCTGTCTCTTTAGTTCGAAGTTTCTGAAGCAACACTTCGGCCCGGCCAAGGAATACACCAGCAATCCTGATGTCCCTTCAACAACGGGAATATACAGCTCAAGTTAATAGAAGTTGCTGCAGTGTCGAACCCGTGAACCCGTGTTGAACCCGTTACTATGTGGGGAGAACTTGATCGAAATATAAAGAAACACAAGAAACCGTTTGCGGTTGCTTATGGGACGTATTTTTCTAACGAATTTTATGAATAAAATTTCCTAGCCCGTTTTCAACGTTGTCAAATCTAAACCAATCTTGATCAAATCTAAAACGAAGCATGGTTTTCACGTAGTCTGCTAAACGCTACGTATTAGCACTGGCAGGCCGAATTAACTTAGCGTACAGCGTACCACGTGTAAAATGACCGGATAAAAATAAAAATAATTCTGACAAGGCTTGCACGAGCGTATTGCAGATAAATAGCTTCGTTTTGTAGAAGGTCAAGATGGGTTGTGGAAAAAAGCTATGGAGATTCGTCCGCAAAATTCGTTCAAAAAATTCGTAACATGTGTCCAAGCACTCCTCAAGAAGGGAACTTGGGTTATATATGATTCGCATTTCGAGGATTCGACAAAGCCTGGGCCCCGGTCGCCCGGCGGCCCTTCACCCTTCAGTTGTGGCTACGCCACCGTTGCGTGAGGATTGCGACTCGCTTGTTCAGCTGGTCGCTGAGAGAAGTTCTAGTGCTGTGTTTGTAACAGGTTTGCGTTCAGATTTAATTGGATTTCAATCTATCTGTAGGACCCCACGGCTTACTAAGTTTGTTTTTAAGAACATTCGCAGTGTCCGATTTCAACATCTTCCAGTTTTCATCTAAATAGGGCGGCAGGAATATTGTTAGTTGTACTGGATAATATTTTAAAAATACCTTGCAATTCATCCCGAAAACTAAAGTACATTATTTCACACCGTTACTTACTTGCGTCAAATTATGGTCAATTTTTTTCAATCAAACTGTAATGAGAAAACATTCACGTTCACGTACTTATGTCAGTGTTCTGCTTAAATCGCATGTTCATCGTGAATTTAACAGTAGTGAGAATTTTTGAAGTGATAATGGGTATGGTCACCGAAAACTTTTCATGCATCATCTGATGAATGTACCTGACGTTATCATTGCTTTCAAGTTTCTAATCGAATTCACTTATTACCTCAAAACAATTCCAGTCGTTTGTTTCAAAATATTTGTCACGTTAAGCCTGCTTTACATCATTTCTGGGTTTTTGATGTAACAGCTCGTATATGTGCTTCATCTCACTGGCAGTCGTGGTCTTGTGATCTTGTAGAACATCTCATTATCTCACTCAGTGCCCGGCTGTCGCGGAGGAAGGAGGTATATGGGATATGGGGTTGTTACTGGAGTTGCACTCAAAATGGTGATGCAGGTTATAACAAAGTTTTGATGTTCAGTTAATTATGCAGAGTGGGCTGCAATCGAGCAATTTATTTGAACGATCATGAATGGATGGAATCAGGTTAAGAAAAAGGACGTTTTAACATTAGATTTAAATTTTTCTGCAGGCGTAATTTCTTCTCATCAGATTACTCTATTACTATATGATTTCCGTACCATAACAAGCAACTGCAACGTTTCAGTTCATTATTTAATTAACATAACTTAAATAATGTTGATAATATTCTGGATCATTTATAATTCAGATTACTAGACATTAGTTTTAATGTTGAGTTTTGTGACCAAAATGTTGACGATATTGTTTGACTGGAATTGACGCTCATTTCGAAGACAATATTTATTCCATACACGAATTCATTGTACTGCTGTCAGTTACTTGAATTTATATTAGACACCGAATCTCTTCCTTCGTGCTGAAATATCCAACTTCCTTATCAATTTTCGTTTCTAGATAATTAGATTCTAATTTCCTTGTAGCATTTTTACATCTTAAAATTATTATAATCAAATAATCATCGTATGCTAGGACAAAACACAAATTCCATCAAATTCTTACATTTATCAGTCAGCGTGACGGCAAAGTCACTAATCACCCACAAAGAAGTTTAATAATTTAGTAAGATTTTATTGCAGGAGGTTAACGAAGAAACTCTGTCAATTCGTTGAATGGTCATCCCTCATGCCGAAAATTGATGAGTGAACAAGATCAAATTATATTTGTGCTCTGTAACAGATTTATTCATTTCAATTGTACGGTACAAGTCACGTTTATAATTTTACCACAATGTTCGAACTAGAACGCTGTCTGCACCGCCCATAAATGTCTGCACCGCCCTTAAATGTCTGCACCGGCCGACTATAATGTCTGCACCGGTCGACTATAATGTCTGCACCGACCTTAAATGTCTTCACCGGACGACCGCCAGTCATCCACCATCCAAATATGAACGACGCCAGGTCAATTTTTGGTACAATTTTTTATCGTACTTTCAGCCTGTAATTTCTCTTGTTATGGATGGTATTTTTGATCAATTATTTGCCTTTTACCGGGTCTAGTAGTTCGGCGTAAGTGCAACGCAATGGAGAGAGGTGACACTATTGCCAGTAGAATGACTTGTCTGTGTAACTTTTTTAGACGTTTATTGCTTCTTCAATGGTTATAAACATATTTCATATGATAAACTTCTGGTCGGCAGTTTCAACATGAATTTATTAGAGCTTCTGGAACAAGTGTTCTAAATGATTAAGCTTGCTCATATGCAATTTCAATTTTGAAGGAAAGATGATTTATAAGACTTATCTATTATCGCAGACAATGTTTTGCAGCCGTGACGAAGGAAATAATATATTTGTGGTAATTATATAGATATTGAAACACCAAAATTCAGTTCTGCTGTAGATTATATTAAGCTTTTGACCACTCCCTTCGTTTGGGCCATACGCACATTTCTGTTGCAAAATCAAAAGGACTTTCATTGTCGCTTACAAAACTGTTCGTTGAAATGTCGATCTGGCTCTGGAGTGAAGCCCACTGAATGGATGGGAGAGGTCTAACAAAAATTCGGTTCTGTGATGAAGCCAATAAAACTGCAGCAAATGACAACGTGTTTGCGTCGTCGTAAAAGCTTTTCAGTTTGTTTAATAAAAGAGTTAAATTTTAATTGCCCGACAAAGGGACTTATTACAAACGACCCAGCATTAATTAAAGGAGCAACTGTAAAACTCTCCTCAATTATAAAAATTCTATTTTAAATTCGTCATCTTGAGTTGGAAAGACCTGCCTTCTCATCACCAAATAAAACTGTTCATAACGAATTCAATTTTAATACGAGTATGATGTAGAGCTTTGTTTAGAAGACCCAAACACTGAATTCAATTTTAATGCGAGTATAATGTAGTGCTTTGTTTAGAAGACCCAAAAACTGAATTCATTTTTAATGCGAGTATAATGTAGAGCTTTGTTTAGAAGACCCAAAAATGTTAATGATTTTCTTACGACAATGGGGATAGAAGCGATTGTTGAATAATTATCTTTTTAGGGATCACTGTGACCGACAATGCCTACCTTGTAGGTGGTTAAAACCGGTATAGTTTAACGATTTATTCGCGGCGATGGTGAGGACAGCGATTTGAAGCTAAAATCACGGTCTATAATTGCTGTCCAGTATTTCTTCCATAAGAGCCTGCGTTACCGCAGAACTTTTCCTCTATCTCTGCTGGGCATTGCAAACTAAGCTGTCCACTTAGACAAACTTTTTGAAAAAATTGGGCTTTTTCGTGCCTTTTGTGTTTGTTTGGCATTGGTAATTTTTTATTATATCGGCGCAAATCTCAATTTGAATTTTTTTGCGTGCTATTTAAATTACGCTTTTTGTATTCAGCAGGTTTTTTTTATTTACTTCATTTCTAACCTGTTTGAAATTGCACCATTATTCATGTCTTGCGTACAAATTTCTGCCGTAGTCTCGGTACGGCTCTCAAGGCCACAAATGTTCTCTCGGCCTGGGACTGCGCTCCAGCACGACATCGCGCCATCACCTCAACGTTGCCCGGAAATAACCAGCTAATGCTGACGCGCGCTAATTATTTTCCGATTATGAAAGAATAATTATAATTAACATTACCCTTTATGGTTAATTTACAATTAAGACAGGAATATCATTACAAGAAAGGGGCGTGGTAGTTTTGTGAATTGAGAGCTCCTTTATTTCAGTTAAATGGTTAAGACTTCAATCGGCGTGAAATTTGAAAAAAGGTGTTCAATGATTGTTTTTTTTTTTAAATAATTTTGAATGGCAAATTAAACAGATTTATACCACCATTTAGTAAGCACAAAACTTTCGCTCGTTTCTTTACAGTTTTTCATCCTCTATGTAGGAATATTCGGTAGAATTTAATCGTGATTCAAAAGCAAAGAAAACGCCAAGCAAATTCACCATATCGATATAGAAAAATTTCACATGTCAATATTTTTTTTAGTTTGTCGAACTGTTTATGGAGCTGCATCCGGTACGTTTTCAATATCGATATGGTGAATTTGCTTGGCGTTTTCTTTGCTTTTAAATTGCTTGTGGACTTGCGATATAAGCAGACTGATAATATAAGTAATTAATCTTGATTTATATTGAATTTGATAGTATTCAAGGTGCTTACTTAGAATTTCTCGAACCCTTTTATTAATAAAGCTCGTCGCATATGCCGAAATCAAATCTGCAAGGGTCCTAATTTTTTTACTCATATGTTAATTTGTTACTTATCATCAAATTGATGCGCTTGTAATTTGCAATAAACGTTCAACTTACTTCCAAGTTGCACAGTGCTATGACGTGTGGTCATAGTTTTTATTTTTGGCCACATTTGGACCAAAAGAAAACATTTGGAACGTTTTTACTTGCAGTACTTCGTAGAATTAATGTTTAAAGTGAACGGACATGCAACGACTATAATGGTACTGGAAAAAATTGGTGCCATATCACCTAAATATAATTGTGTCGTAAATTGGAGTTTGAAGCTATAACAATCGTATTATCAGGACCGCAAAGTACGTACGTTAATTGCACAAACGAACGTTACAAATGACATTTGAATGATTCATCGGTGAGATGCAAATATTTTGCTTCAAAGACACGAGAAATTTGTCCTTGTCTCAAACAATTGCATTCTCGTGCGTGCGTGAGTAACATGAAAGTTTTCATTTATTTCACGAAAAAAAAGTTGACAGAAAATTGTATTGGAAACGTGTATTGATAATAATTAAGTGAGAGGAACACCAATGAAATAACGTGAAAGGAGCCTCTCCGTGAAGTGCGTCATTGGGACCAGCGGCAGGAATCTGATCGGCGGACGGCGGATGCTGTGACGAAGGATGGCGTCGCCTGCCGTCATTGTCGTCATCGTAGCGCTGGCTCTGACCTACGGTGAGTCTCTATCACTATTGAACAATTGAACATCAAACAAATCTCTATGTAAAAAATTAAAATAACTCTATAATTGTCAAACTATTTTTCATGACGAAAAATAGCTTGAACATTTCAGAATAGTATCAGACAGAAGAAGAATAGTATAGACTCCAAGTATTCAAATTGCAATTAAATACTTCTTTTTTTTTTTAATGTAAGATACACAATTGACTATTCATAGTAATTATATGCAGTGAAAAAATTTTCCCGTCATATTTTATTCAATTTTCAAAAAGTGTTAAGTTATTATATTGTCAATAATTTACAATGGAAAAGATATTTTAATCCTAACCTGGCTTCGACATACAGTAGCAGTTTAGGAATTTGTAAGTAAATTTTTACCGTAATTTGTCTGCACGGCAGGCTTTCGATGTTGAAGGCTATTTTATATAAAAAGTCACAAGGAATTATCCGAGGAATGTAAGCCTCCCACTCGCCTCCCCATGCGTGTAGAAATATCTGGGGAATATAAGCCCCTTCTGGCCTCCCCCCCAGCACAAATAAATAACAAGTTCTCATAACCTGTGAACATCTTCAGTGAACTTATTCACAGGAAAAATATTCAGTGAACATCTTCGCAAACAAAATGATTATTCAAGACACACTGTGCGCATGATAACGCATATGCACGTCCGCCTCTTCGGTTAGGGCGGCCGGTGCCACGTCCCTCAAGTCTCCAACAACAGCACTTTTGGCGATGAGATTATTTAATAGAAATCACCCACATGAGGTTATTTCTATTTGGTACATTTGCGCTTTAAACTCATCGTCTCCAGGAATATGCACATTTAAGAAGCCATGTTTTCAATGGGTTCTAAATAATTTTAAAGAAGAAAAATGTCGCGGTAAGTGGTCTTCGCACGACGGTGTTAATTGGGTCTGAAAATAAATCTACGTGTTGCATCCGCCCGTGAAGAATTGGTATGTGTGGCGTGGAGTGATAAAGCACTTACTACCAACTTACGTCACCAAATGAAACAAATCTAGCAAGATTTTCCAAACCCAGTTTTATTCATTTTCTGCAATGCATTAGTCCCGAGCTGAAATTATTTCATGCTTGGAATCAAATTGAATTAATCGTATTGAAGCTTACGCGTACAAGACTATAAATGAAATATAACTGTATTCAACTTTGTAATTTCAAAAGAAATTTTTATTAATCGAAATGTCGGAAACGGATATTATTTGCTTTTATTTTCGAAGATCAGAAGTCAATGAAATATGAGGTAGATCAAATGAATCTGCGCGACGAGCAGCCGCAGGTTCAAAGGCTGCTTGTAACGCAAACATTTTAAGGCAGGTCTACGTTAGCCCTTCGAAGGCTGCGTAAATTTCTGAAATCTTCCGGGGCTGGGATTTGTGGGCAAAAAATTCCCAAACTAAATGTTGAAGTCAATGAATTCAAGAATTTCCATCGAATCGAAAATTTTTACGAGTGTTCATTGAATCGAGAATGTTTAAGAAGTTACAACATAATAATATTTTTTCTGCAAAATGACGTTTATTGTCTCATTGTTTTTGGTAGTTTGTTATTTTTTCGCTAGGCGAATTCGAAAAAATTAAATATCAGAGTTTGTGTTTTGCGAAAACAATCAAATAGTCTGACATATGCAAGCGTTTTTAGAGCGCTGTTGCTTGAATCTCTGTATATTTTAATGTTATTTTATGAAGAACATACGCAGACAGCGCCGATATAGATTTAGCACATAATTTTCTGAAACATTTCTATTATTGTTTGGGTTGTATCTGCAATTTATAGACTCATAAGTTGTGCAAGTAAACAATTTCAAATAATAATTTCATAATGCATTAATGAATTAAATTCATTACGAAGCTTCATTTTCCCCCAAAAAACTTTTCAAAGTTAATATTCCTAAAAGTTTATGCAAAGTGGATTAAAAGATTAATAATTAATTCTTTTATTAATACTGTTTCATTTAATTCATATAACTAAAAAAATAGTTAAATCCCTCAGAAATCTATTTATTTGGGTCTCATTTCTATGAAATGGCTGAAAGACTAGGAAGTTAAATGTTAGAATGATTTTCCGTAGATTTGCTCTCGAATTTAAAGCTCGATGCGAGTTTTATTGTCGTAACTCGTAAGTATCAACAGTATTTTTAAAGTTTATAAAGTTTCAGCTTCCAACCGTTAATTCATATGAAAGTGCCGAATCATGGAAATCAATGTCTGAACTTCAATAGTAATTGTGTATTGTCGATCGGCCTTAATGGGCGAGATATCGAGTCGAGTGCCACTCAGGGTAGCGAACTAAGCTCTCAGGCGCACCCTGTCGCTGCAATCATTCTAGCAGGAACGAAAAGTATCTAGTTGATAGGAGCTTACAAACGTCAAGCTCCGTGCAATACACAAAGTATCTTGTTGCTTTTCCCTGGTTCTTGTTATTGAATGAGCAGTGCTGTGAGTCGAGGTAGCTCTGAGCTTTAAATAGGTGCGGGTTTACGTTTGTTACCGATTTATAAAAGCTGAAAGTGACAAAGGTGCTGCGCACAACTTGCTTGCAGCAGCTGAGCTCCATTTGGACCTGTTAAAATTTATGGGTTGGATTTTTAATTTTCCACTGTATTTTGATATTGCTGACCATCGTGGGGGATTTGAGGTGGTTAAATTTTACTGTCTTTCTTGGTATAGGAAATACTAAATGAATATATGCCTTGAATTAGTCATGTCTGAAAAATATATTGTGAAAACTCGGCTTTGTTTCTTGAGATGAGCTTTTCTGGTTAATTAATAATTTTACCTCCTAGCTTTATTATTAACACAAACTTATCAATATTTCTGCTATTATCCTCTAATGCAAAATACCTGCAACCCTTTTCCTTAAACTCAATTCATATTCTTATATTCTATTTGGCACCCAGTGATGATTGCTATTCCAAATCATACAAGCGTTACCCGCCCCCGTTATGTTATTTTAATCTGTCGTTACCTTCCAAAATCTTCATTTGATTGCCGTACGCCGAGGTTACGGTGATCGGCTTGCAATGTAAACCTCTCGGCGCGGCACAAGGGCTAGCTGATATTGAGCCGACTGCCGCGGTCTCCATTACAACGATGAATTCTCTATTGTTGATCTCGATATTGTGGAGTCTAAATTCCATTATCGTAACGAGAAAGGCAAATAATTAGCCGGTAGCCTTTGTGAATATGCATTCTGTTTTGGCCAGCCTCAAAACAGGTTTTGGACCTGAATGGTTTCTGTGAGCTTTTTTTAGCTTTGAAGAGCCTGTCCCAAGGCTTACCTCGTGACGTTAGGTTGATGAAGTTAGCGAAATTTCTTATAAAAACTCGTCGATTAAGGTTAGGTGGGCTCTTTGAGAGCAATGGCTTTAATTCTGAGTTTAAAAGTATTCAGTCAGGGTTTTTTTTTGTATAGTTCTTATTTATGAGACGTTTTTCAACTCCAAGAACTTGGTGGCGTATTGGAGAAGGGTTTTTGCATCATATTATTTTGTTGATGCAAAGAGGTTAAATCTAGTGGAGAGCATTTGGTGTTGTGTTGAAGCCTTAGTGGATGTTCTGTTAGTTTTAAAGCAGCTAGGAATGCTTTCTAATTGAATCGAAACACTTTTCTCATTTCAGTGCCGATTGCATCCAATTGCAACCTTGAAATTGAAAAAATTACTAATGCATGAAAATGAAATATTTTATTCAGGAAACGTGAAACTCTTCCATCGACTTGTAGGCAAAAAAATATAGATCAGGTTACCTCTTAGCTGTTTCCCTTAATAATTACTTGAACAAAACTGATTCTATGAACAGCGAAAATAATATTTTACAATTCGGCATCTTTTTGTCAAAATCATCGAAATTTGCAACAGCAAGAAGCGCTGAGCAGGCAAGGTCTGCTGTGCGACGGACGCCATCTTCCCTCCTGCATATAAAGCTGTGTCACGGCAGGGACATTTGTTGCATGGAGGCCCTTGTATGTTGTGGCTGACAGGTACAAGTCCTGAAGAATATACGGGTGCATACTCAAACAAAATATTGATAAACTGATCCACAACGTCGAGTTTATTTGCCAGCAAACATAAACTGCTGGATGTAGTTGTACGGGGTAGAAATATGACCACGTGGAAGTGAATGTGGGGTCCGAAGAGCGCTCGGCCACAGCAGCCCACCGAGTTATTTTTCCATGTTTTTATTCTCGAGTCGTAAACAAGCGGACGGTCAAGCTCCAGAGAATATTTCAACGAGGCAACGTTATTCCGTTCTGCTCGGGATGCACTAGAATGACGACATTTGCATGGACCGCTCAGCGACTTGCAGATCAAATGAAAGTCTAGGGAGGCTCGCCGCCGTTTTCTTCGCTCGCCCGAGATGAATGCTACGCAATGAAATTCCTTTGACTGATGGAATTCTAGGACCCGCAACTGCGATGTGATGTGTTCATACAACGAAGTAAACAGACTCTGGCATACCTGCCTAATCAATAGACGGTCACGGAAAAAGAAAATGCTTGAGGTGTTGAATTATTTTATTGAATAAAATTAAACTCCTATAAATAGCAGGAGTTAATTTACATGAAAACCTCAGTCGGTGTTAAGACTTGTCATTTCCACGAATGAAACAAATCTATATGGAACATAGTTCTGAAAAAAATTTTCGGCAACAAATTCATGACAGATCAGAAAAAATTTGCTACTTGAGACATAGCACTAGTTCTACGGTTATTGAACTCTTGTTTCAATTAATATTTAAATGAAAGTGATTTTTTTTCATTTTTACCATCATAATTTTTGTTCTTGCGGACGTTTTAGATTGTTGAAATAATCCTAAAAAGGCGGATTACGAAGGGCTCCTATTTTTTCGTTGCAATATGCATTTATCATTGCTTTTCTGACAATGAATATAGGATTTCAAAGAAATTTTGTCATTTCAACTCCGATAATACGGGTAGCAATTTTAACCCTAATGTGGTTCAGAGTACGCAGACATAAATTTTGTTATAAAAATTCACATATTCAAATACTCGATAGAAAATCCGTAGACCTCAATGAAAATTTACAATTGATAAAGACTTTTTGACGCCTTCACTACAAACAATCACTAATTAACTTACAAAGAACACAAAACGATCGCCACAACAAAATTAAAATGCCCTTGAATTATTTTCTTAGCTCTCCATCTGACATTGCTTCAAACTTATAGCAAAGATTAAAATTGAAACAGCAAGTTTAATGTAACATGATGCTGAAAATTTTCACAATGACACAAAAAATACCAATATTTTTAATATTATGGTACAGCGATCGGAAGACTTTCACTGGGGTCGGTGCAGACGCGAGCGTCTGTTCGAAACTGCATAGTCCTGAAACTTACAGAAAAATTATCGGGGAAAATATATGGAAACAAATTATTAAGCAGTCAAAACTCCCGAAACGATAGAACTGGTAGATGCGCTCTCGAATTAACCACTCCATACTGTCGTTCGTTTTAAAGCCGTTACTTTTCGTATTAACATCAAGATATTTTATGCCTGGAACTGTTATTCGTAATTATTTTCGCAATTGTTTTTAAAACCAATTCCATGCATTTTTTCTTTTCTCGAGTGCACTTGGCGCAATTGAATATATGGTGTATCAACTGATGTTTCCTCGATACTCTTAATACAATAGCGTATGCATGAAAATCTGTTCAAAAGTTAACTATGCGTTTCTTTACAAACTTTCATTAAATAATTTTAATGCATGAACTCAGACCAACTTGTATTGCAATATTTTTTAATAAAGTTATTCATTAAGAAGCGCTCCGGTGAATATGTTATAACCAACAAATAAAAATGTTGTCAAATTCTACATTCAGAGCTAACCTGGATTCAGCCTACACATCTGCATGAGGCAAAAGAGCGTCGGGAAGTCGGTCTTGTGGTCGGCAAGAAGTTTTGCTGCCAAGAAAATTTGGTTCAATCAAGACCTGTTTGACAGGCGCTCCTTCAAAGGCTCTTAATTAGCTGCCTGCCTAAAACTCGAGCATTCATAACAGCAAGAGAAAATAACAAGACTGCCGCACGATCTCGTCATCGTGATAACTTCCAAGTCTTGGCTTAGAGAAGCTAAATGAGAGCCTCCTACAGTGAATATTTAATGAAAATATAATTTTTTTCTAACGAGCATCAACGTTGATTGTCTTTTTCTTCTTCTTAAGATGATGGTTCCTGGTATCTAATACTAATGTTTACGAAGAAATAAAATTGCAACAAGAAATTGCATGGTAATAGATGGAATAATAATAATTTCTTGTAAATGAATCATGAGATGATTTTGAGAGAAGGCGACAATTCAACTCGTGTTGAACCTACCCTATAGTTCCATTCGGCATACGCTATATACTGTAAGTTTGCCAATTCTAATTGTACATACTCTTTAGTTTCACTAAATATATACTACATACGTAAGTTTTTATATCTATTGTTTGTTAGATTTATATTTTTCAACTGAAGTCACCTCAACAACGATTTAGCAGTTGCCACACAATCAAATTCACCTAACTGAAATCGCCGACTCGTCGCTTATGGCTTGCTGTTCGTACTTCTTCTATTACTTAATGCTCGCTTCACCAGATAGCCATTGCATCGAAGACCTACTGTATCATTTTCGTTTAGATTTATGTAGGTTCGTGCAAACCCCTTATTGCATACATCTTCAATGTCCAGTGTCCACGCAAAGAAGGAAGTATCAGCAGGCTTTCTTGCGTATTGGGTTCAGTAGTAAGGGCTAAAGGCTGCGTTGCTTTCAAGGAGACAAGACTTGAAGTTTTCGGCCTGGAGCAATGCCCTCTATATAGCGGCATTTGAGAGCCCCACAAAGCTAAGAGAGGCGCTCCAAGGAGCAAGACCTTCTACTTTGGCTCACTGGAATCGACTTAATTCTGTTTACTGCTCCTGCTTCCTTGAGTGAGAGTCCTTGCGAGACACCTCAACGAGTGGAAATTAACTCGAGTTGTGAGCTCGTTTGAACGGAGCTAAGGGAACGCTTATGCCTAAACGTAAACAAAACTCACTGCCCGATTGCGAAGATTCAGGATTGAGTTGTTCGAGCGTGTTTTAGAACGATTGATGTGTGATGAAGTGCGGTTTATGGAAAGTCTGTTAAGTGTCATTAAATCACGTGACAAAAATTCCGTGACAGTTCATTTACGTGGAATTTTGTTGCGAAATGAGAAGTGCGAAAAGCGTCTCGGAGTAATTTCAGCGGTACAGTTTGTATGAATTAAATTTAAAGATGCTTCAGGATAAGGTAGCCAGGCGAAGTAATTCGTGAGTAAACTAATTTGAAAAGTGATGAAATGGGCTGACAAAATTAAACGGTACCATACTAAAGTTTACCTGAACCAATTAAAATCGACTCAGAATGTCTTCATTTGAAATTCATCAACGACAAAACTCCTTACACTATAATTTATATATAAAACTCCATACACTATATATAATACACTATAATTTTGGGTATAACTATTCATCATTTTGTAAATTATTAAAATATAATAGTTGAAATATGTTAAAAAATTAGGAAATAATATCAAGGAGGTAATTGAAAATACACTGATAGAAAGCGAATACAAATTAGGAGAGTTGTGCAATCTCCGGGAAATTTACGCGATACATTGTCAAGACCCAAGTCTGGCCATTACCAGGATGACCCAAAAATTGCTTACCCTTCATCGGGATAAGTGATATCTACCCGCAGCGAGTCGCACGGACGTCTTTAGGCGTGTTTAAAAAATCATTGGGTTTGTAAGAGGCCGACGCGTAGCCCACGTACTGTCAGCCAGTGCTAATGAGCGCTGATCCCATAAGTAGAAGTGTAAGGCTGTTATTGGCAGCGCTTTTTTTTATTATAGTAGTATTCAAATTGACGGTTGGGCAAGCTCTTATCACGCGATTTGTCCACTGGTGTTTGTACAAGTAAACTGGGTAGATGATTATCCTATGTATTCTCTATAGTTATTATTATTTCATGTTAATTAAATGGCTTTCTTGATCACAAGATCCTACATTTTTTAAGGAAAAATCTCTGAACCATCATTTGGGCGGTCGTTTTCTTTATGTTGTTGAACTACACTTTGCACTGTGGTGCCTTTTCAAATATATACTTTCCACGTCTAAGTTTCCTTGCACTTTTATTATAAATAGTAAAAAATTATTAATCCAGACGAGAAGAGTGTAAGGAAAGAAATATTGCAGTATTTTGTTTAGTCCCACTTTTCTTGAACGCTTGAACTGTTTGGTAATAAGAATTGGCTTTTCACTTGATGACTCATAAATTCATATTTCGATTAGTACCAATTTTCCTATTGCACCCTCTAACATTTTCGTTCCTAAGGTCATACTTCATTCCCTGCCTAAAACATTCAATTCAAAGCTTTGGAAGGTCACGGTCATCTATTCCGTCTTAATATCCGTAAAATTCGAGCTGTCCGCTGGGCAACTCAGCAAATCTGTAGAAAATCTCTTCCGTCTCACGCGGGCATTTAGCAAAGCCCCCCCCCCCCTCCAAGTTACTTGCTGGCTGTCCCGGCTGGTCCTGTTCAGTGATTTTTTTTATCGTATGTGGTTCCACAGAAGATAATTTGCCTCCTTTTTTGGCATAACCAAAAAACTTTTTCTAAAAAACTTTTCTTTCATGGTACTAAATCTCCAAAACATGAGTCATTGTTGTGTGCTACAGACATTTGTACACATTAAACGTTTCATATAAATCCGTGATTGCTTTTCTTAACGTTCTGACGTTTCCGTCGTTTGATAAATATATTTTCTAATAGTTTCAATCACCGTAAAGTACTTTGTCTCGTTTACTCTGATACGCATTTTTTGAAGGTTTTTCGTGTTTCTTTCAATTTTTACAGCAGTTTATTTCTTCTTAAAAGTTTTCACGGCATAAACTTGAGCGCTAGTTATTCCCATAGCATCTGCGAGACATTTTTTTCAGTCTTCCCATTTTTTCTTTGTAAGATCTCGAGTTTGTTCTGTGAGAGCGTGCGAGCTACAAGTTAAGATCCACGTTGGATCTCGGTTCACTGACTTCTCTAGAAGACTCAACTTCTCAACGAAGGTCCTTTTCTTGCGCTGGATGTGGAGCCAACGCCTCGCTGAAGTCGAGACGGTCTTGCAGAACTCTGCTATCTCGCCTCGAGCGCCCTGAAGAAATGTTCGCAATCACAAGAAGTTAAACACCACAAGTTAACTGGGGCAAGTTAACCTCAAGTTTTTTCTTTTTATGTTTCAGAATCAAGCTGTTAGCTCGTAAACATGTTTTTTTTTTCTTAGCGGTCTGTAGTTCTCTTGTTCATCCGGGGACTGCTTTAGTTTTAAAACAATAATAATGTATTACAGTTGTTCAGATGATTTCTTATCGGCCACCACGTAATATTTTTTCCATATTTGGAAAAATCTTCATCATTTTGCTCGGTGAAACGGTAGCAAACGCAAAATATCCTTGAATTAGAATAATTAACTTCAATATAGTCAGTGATACTCCTGAATGGTACATCTCAGTAACAGTTTTCGTTTCGAAGTCTTCAATGACGTCTGTATAACGAAAATTTACAAAAATTTTAACACGCTTTTTAGGATAAATGAGAGCTTTGGCTTCAACTTTCACATAATTGGCAAAAATAATAAATAACTTTTCAACATGGACTAAACTTTCAACGCGGAATTCGTCGCCGAGGCTTAATTTGCAGAAACATTACGTATAAAATGTTTCTTATTTGGAATAATCCTGTGACGTCAACACGATTATCAAGAAAATATCATCCGATGCCTTTGATATTATCTCAATGAGAAATATTATTCTTGCACATATATAAACACAACCCGCACTGTTCCAGCCTTTTATTATCATGCAAGTTGGAGCGCATTTACTCAATTTAAGTACATTTGCAAGTTGGAGCCGTGAACATGGTAGAGGTGAGTGAACGTATTGAGGTGCGTTGGCAAATTATGATTTTACATTGCATGAAAGAGAAAGTTTCTGGTGAAAAACTCTATAAAAACGAATAACTTTGTATGTGTGTTTGTCTGCTTTGAAATTGCGAGGAAAAAACTTTTAACGTACTTCTGTGATTCATAATCCAATTCAGTTATTTTAATGCATGCAATTATTTAAAAATCGCGTTCATTTGAACATACCTGTAGAAGATTTATTTGAGACATCAAAGTAAATATATTTCTTTTAATCTCAATAAGACAACACACAGCCTTGTGCTCACGCCCAAGACTTGAGCTGTCTGAGCGCTGACCGAAGATCTTTTTCATGGTCGTACCACGCAAGTGTTTCATGTTCATGACGAGCTTCATTTTTATGTTCATGCTATGCACAACGCGATGAAGGCGTCTGGCGATGTCGTTATGCGCGACATGAAACCCTAATTTAACGATGGCCACGTCGAAAAAAAATCATTCTTCTCGAAATGCGGGTTAAGAGCGCAACAATGAATTGTTGTTGTTCATAAATAGCGTGAACAACAACATTGTTGTTTATGAATAGCATAAATAAAATTGTTCATGAATAGAATGAACAAAATTGTTCATTAATAACATGAAAAATTGTTTTTTATTACCCTTGATATTCCTTTTCATCCCCGATAAAGAATAAGCATTTCCCCTCTCCTGAATTTCTTTTATGCCGGACATCGTAAAATAAATATCGTGTGGCTTTTAGATTCAAAGGATATTTTGCTGCTAAGCTGAGGCTTTGAATTTTGAATTTAAAAGTTGCGGGATGTAAATGAAGTTCTTTCTGATGGCTTGTCGCAGTCAAGTTGTGCAATGTCGAAGTTAAATTAAAATGTTGCTATTTGATGATTATAGTATGAAACGAATGACAGAAATGCTGAAAGGCTGCGTTAGTAATAGTTTAGCTCTTGTTGACATTTGTACAAAATAATTGTCCTCTGCTTTTTTACAAATTTCATGTGTTCGAAATTTGATCATTTTTAGAACTTAGTCTTGGATACGACACATGACAACTATTCCATGTTCTTCGGACGACACACAACGACACAATTCGTCGAACGACAAACAATATTGAAACAGAATGTATACTTTCTTTTGTACATGCGTTCACAATAAAAACTTCCTCTCTCTCTGGAACACGTTATTTGCGTGCAAATCTATTATATTTTGTGCCTGTGGGAACTTTGTTAACGTTCGGTCATGTCTCGACGTCTAAAGGGCTACGAGGATTGTAAAAATTAGCACATCTTCTGAAGGGAGTCAAAATTCTGCCATATTTTACGTTGAGTATGAAAATATTCTAGCAGTTTAATCCTATATACATTGGACGTATCCCAGCGCTCATGGATCCAAATGCGAATGATTTAGACAGAAAAAATATAATTTTCAACTTTCAATGCAAAAAGTTGTAAGCAGGAGAAAAATCCGCGTTAAAACTCTAATATTTGTGTGGTTGACGCCCCGGCATCAAGTCCAAGAGTTGACGAGTCTGCCGGTGATCCCAACCATTCATTTTCCTTGGAATCTTGGCTGCTCCAAGACAGTATTTTTTATTTCGCTGCTCACGGGAACCTTTAGAAATGAAAATTTAATAGTGATGATTTAAGCAAATGCAGAAGACTGGAGAATTTGTGGTAGATAAGTCTTATTTCGAGTCTTATTCTTATTTATTTGTTTCATTCATTTTTTATTTTGTTTCATTTATTTCTTATTCGTATTTATTTGTTTTATTTATAATGAAACTCCGTTCGCATTCGATACCAAAAAAAAATTGATTAAATGTTGCTAGTGTCTGATTAAGTTCTGTCAGTTTTGATTATCCTCAGTTTTACTTCTTTTTTATCTATCATCAAATGCTAGAAAAACGAACAGCTTTCACGAGTCGCGAAGCTCGCGTTATATTTTAATGCACATTAGCGAGGTAAATTCGTCTACTAATTATAAGACTTGAATGCCACTTGAAGTTTCTTTTTGAATGCAAATGAATTAGTTTGGTTTTTTGATATCAATGGCAGGCGGTTCCGTATAGGTCTTTAAATAGAGAATCCCCTCCCTATTTGTCACAGTAATTTTCACGCTAAAGTGACGTTAATAATTTAATTAATAGAAGCCCTCTAAAAACTTTGTCTAATGACGTACCTTCATTTAACCTCATTTGTGGAATAATGAGAAATATGATTTTTTCATTATTTTTATCTTTATTTGAAAAGTTGATAGAAAAGATCACAATTTTTTAATTCAACCTCACTCAAAGATTTGGACGAAATAGAATATTTTCTTGCTTTTGAGTTTTGATCCTAATTTAACAATTTGGGGATGAAAATACATTAAAATTTGTCTATCTAAACTTGTATCAAGATAACATCATTTGAAATATTATTCCAGATCCAGGTTGTAAAAAAAGCTATCCCCTGAAGCATATCCCCCTTACCACAAGTCCGCTTATTCATTGGAGTCTGAATTTGAAATATTATTCCTTACTTGGCCGGCATATTATGGAATCCAATCATCGATTGTACATGTGTTAATGAAGCTTATCTGTTGAAATTTTTTAATAAAAAAACAGGCATGACTCCCTTCAGCAAATATTTACGAAAAAAATCTACCTGAGTTTACAATCAGCAGTGTAGAACTTCATTTCTCTTCGATGTGAGCATCAAAATCGAAGAGAAATGGCATCAACATTCACAGCTTACATCAAGGTTCACAACTAACATCAAGGTTCACAACTAACATCAAGGTTCACAACTAACATCATTTTTTTGCACCAAATTTTCAACAGACAAAAATATTATTAATATACCTACTCATCGAAGCATTTTAAGGCCTCGAACTCGCCAATACTCCACGGTGACTTTTTATTTTTTACTTCAAGCCAGCGAATTGAATGTATGAAATTAACCCTAAATTTTTAGGGATAATTTCATCAAAAAAGTAAAATATAAAATATTTTTTATTAAATATTCAAATTTGATTTTTTACTTATTATGAAATGTTATTATAAAAATTCGTAGCGTTGTGAGAAAAGAAGCAAAGTCAAGGAGTTGATATTAAAGTTGATACATGTTGATATTAAAGAAAGTATTGGGAGTTCAAAACAGCATCAGACGCTGCGCAGGCAATAAATTCTGGTATCGACACTTGTTCTTCGCTCAGCACAACTTCAATTTCCACGCAAAACTCGTCCTAGAAATTGTTCTGTGTGATCCATCATCGCTGCTCGACACATTTCCAATGACGGCTTCGTCAAATGCTGGGATAATCTTAGAAGATATATTGATGTTCTTCAGTGAAACGATGCACCTTGTGCTTCATACATTTACATTACTTATTTATTGTTATACTCCTTGTATTGAACGCATCAGGTAAATCATTGAATCAGTTGAACGTCAAGAAAGATGAAAAATATTTCAAAGAGAAAGGTATCCATATGATATGCACTAACACAGGTTATATTATAAGAAATATTGTAATGACTTTGAAATTGTCTTGATATTGTAAGAAAAATTATGAAAAATGATAGTTAAGTACGTATTATACGTAATAATATGCAGACTAACTGAGGGTCCACAAAAATATCCCCGACTTTTCCATCGATTTTATAGTTTTACTTAATATTAGCATAATCCAATTGTTAATACGCTTGTGGATTCACTGAAAAACGTAGAAGGACACTTAGTTAAAAGTAAAATTTTTTGTGTTCATCCTTATTTTGGTGATTCTAAAAATACGAATAAACATGAATTTTATAGATTAACGAATCATTGCTATAATAGACGTGAGAAGTTTAAAAAATTACACATACATTATTTAGAACTTTGAATTATTTCAATTAGAAGCTGAGGTGTAATCAATAAAGAAGGCGGGGATGTTTTCTGGGCACCCTTTATATATGTAATTTTAATATTTCAACGTTATTACCAAAGTGTAAGCGGATATTATTCATTTCAAAATTATATTTTGGGCGTTTTTTAAATGATATTCTGGCACTCACTCTACAGCAAAATGAGATGAAAAAACGTTGACGAAATTTATTCCTAGTATGGAAACTAAAATATATATGCATTTTAGGCAAATTTTTGTGGCGTTAGAACGTGGCTTAAACCACCTTGTTAACAGGTGGCTTATAAGTATTCTAGCAAGAAATTAACTTAAAAAGTAAAGGTATGATAAATAAAATATTGAAGAGTATGTAAAGAAAGCTAGAGGGATATAACAAAAAAGAAGAAAGATGAAGGCGACGAAGGGTAAGAGGAAGGCCGTGATGAGCATCAAATCAACTAACAATTTATTCGTCACAATGGGCCGAATTTTTTTGTTGTCCTTCGGCGAGCTCGGGCGAGTTGATGACGGCCAGAATAAAGGATCGTCGCTGCCGCTCGTCAAGAACTCGAAAACATGGGAAAATTCTCAATCCTGGATGAAATTCATTGTGTAAACACACCCGTGTTTTTAAACTCGTTTTGATGGAAAGTTTGTCAAGTCCAAACCAGCTCAGTTTATTCTTCCAAATTTGTTGCTCATATCGCTTGAATAATGTGGCAGGGCTTTGGGAATGACGGTCAAATTATCGAATTATTTTAACTCTCGCTCATGTTCTAGTTAGTAAAAATCGGTCAAAATATTTAGGCGTTCGGTAATTAGACATGCCAGGAATGGAATGGATATCCTGCATGGATTTATTTCCTATTTTTCACCTACTCGGATCGCGGGTAAGTGGGATATTCATCAAAGACGGTTTTCAATCGCGAATCTATTCCATAATAATTGTTCACCATGCTCAGTAGTCTCGGAATTTATTTGGAATTGGAGTTAAAATATGTCTTGAAATAGCTAGGTGAAATTTCTGAAAGAAGCTCATACAGTCTGTGTAAATTCAGTTAGGCCTATTGGTACTTCATAAATTCAGTTAGGCGAATGAAGATGCCTCCCTAACTTATTGACATCCACCAATTTTGCAAGAAAAATCCAATCCCGCACTTATTCTGCAATGTTTTCGATACTGAGGCTTCGTTACTCGAATCCAATTTTCTGGAGGCATCTCCAGAAATTGTCATCGTCAACGACGTGCCTCTAAATTTCTGATCGCCCAACTCGCTTGAGTTCCCAGTTTCCAACACTCGAGTTTCAATATCTTGCCGATTTGAAGCACGTTATTTGTGCCAATAAATTTCTCATCTGACAGAACATGTTCCGAATGGAATTTATGCGGAAGCCGATGTCGCTCTGTGAATGTGGAAGCCATTCTCCGCAAACGAGGAGTCGGTTTTACGTTCACTGCACATTGGGCGTTGTGTTGAAACTATCTGCTTGAAGATAGCACTGCTTCACTTCTTGGCAGCGCATCTAGTCATTGTAGTGTTAGATTATAGCAGAAAAGCCTGGTAGACGGTGATGTTTGCAGATAAATTCGTTTGCACATTTTTTTAATCTCAAGCTGACTAGAAAACATGAGTCGTAACTTGTTTTCCTGTCAGGAAAGCAGAGGAATTGGGATGAATCGATCTCGCAAACATGGTCTCACAGACAAATTCAACTTAAATACTCAAATTCTGAAAAACTCTAGAAAATGATTTCCTATTAAGTATAAATCCACAAAGGTTTAATATTTCTATGATATTAAATATCGATCAGGCGCAAGGAAACCAACCCACCCATATTTGACTATTACAAATGCCGACAATCTGGACGAGTCGTCAGAAGAGAATCCAACAGCGCAGCTGCTCCGATCGTAAAGAAGAGCGGCGAATATCATTGGCGCATATTGGCAGCCGCGTTATGGAAGCCATCCGCGGGCTAACATATCGTATAATGTTTATGATGTTCAGCGTGCTTCTCAGGTAACGAGACAGCTTTAAAATTGCTCCAGGTCCCTTATTCAAAAAGACTTGCTTGGTATTGGTGTTCTTCAGAGCACCTACTATCCGCCATACAGTTAACGAACAACGGGGACAACAAGAACAGGTTAACGTACAACAGGTACAACAAATTAGAGGGAAAACCTAACAATTAATACAGTGTAGTTTTGTTTGATGTGCTGCAAGGAGTAANTACGGGGAATGTCGTAAGCCTAGCAGCTTTTCTGATCTAATTTTCAAAAGCTGACTCATTGACAGTGTTTTTCTAGAGAACTTCAAATCAGCTTACTCTACGTGTTGCGGACTATTTATTGCTTTTCAGCGCAACAGTTATCTATGGCAGGATTGATTGAATAAGCGTGCATCCGTGTATTCATTTCTACTTTATATTTCCAGAAGACACGGTTTCTGGAAAGAAACCGGTACAAATACAAAATTTATTCAAAGAAAAAAGTTTATTGAATTTTTTAAAAATATTTGAAAAACATTCAAGTAATTACTAAGGCTTTCTAAAAAACAAAGAAATGTCCAGACATGAGAACTAGGCTCACCAAAATTCAAAAATAACCATTTTCATCAGTCAGGTGTCATGCCCCACCTCCAGTCTGCATACCGTCGTCTCCACTCGACTCGACGGAAACCACTGTGTTGAAGATTCTTTCAGATATTTTGCGAGCAGTAGACCGCGGCGACATTACGGCACTGGCTTTACGCGGCCTTTCGGATGCTCTTGACACGGTCGACCACGCCACTTTATTGCATCGACTTGACGTATCATTCGGCCTGCGCGGCACAGTACTGTGGTGGTTCCAGTCCTCTCTCAGCTATAGATTCCAATGCGTTCGATGCGAAAATTCTTCTACTCCATAGTTGGTCACTTGCTGCGTATTACAGTGATCAGTCCTCTGCCCGATCCCCTTCCTGTTATATGATGTCGACGTGTTGCACTTAATTGATTCGCGTAGTTTGAATTCGCATATGTTTGCCGACGGCACCCAAATTTATGGTTGTTCTGAACCGACTGATGCTGCAGCGTTGCAGGACCGGAAGTGTGTCTGCATAGACGCCGTCTCAGACTGGCTGCGCTCCAACCGGCTTCAGCTCAATGCATGAAAAACCAGCTTCTTTTTAGTTTGTGACTGGTCGGTGCCAGCATCAGGTTCCTGACATCCCAGTTCGCGTGGACAACGAGTACGTCATGCCCAAATCTTCGATTCGTAACCTGAACATTCTTCTTGACTCAGAAATTTTTCTGGAACTTTCTATGAAACTTTCTATTGACTCTTAATCATATTACCAAAGTCATCGCCGCATGCTTTGGCGCTCTGCAACGAAAACGTAGCGTCAGCCGCTGTCTCTCGAGGCCCTCGTGATGGCCTTGAGTCGAATTTGAGTCCAATCTGTTAATGGTTCTGACCAGATTTGGCTGTGGTAATGCCAAACTATAATGGACTTCATACCACGGCACCTATAAGCTGCAATCCGTAATGAACTCTGTTGCTCGACTCGTGTGCAATAATCGAATATTCGACCACATATGATGCTGATATTGTTCGATCTTCACTGGCAGCATATGGAGCAGCGCCAGCAGTTCAAGGTCGCTGTTCTGACGTATAGATGCCTTCACGGTCTGGCGTCTCCTTATCTCACGGAATGACTGCAGGGCGTTCGTCATCAACGGCGGACCTCGTTGTTTCGTCTACACGTCTATCTACCGTCAGCGACAGAGAGTTCCCGGTCGCCACCGCTAGAACCTGGAACAATCTGCCGGCTTCCCTAACATTGGCTCCTTTGTTGCAGGTGTTTCGTTGACTCATAAAGGCGGAACTAATGTGTAGACGAACTATGAATAAAGTACTTCATCATTTGTATCCGTTCTCGTCCTTTTTCGTTTCCATTTATTTTTCGCTTGCTATTAAATTTAAGTGTAACGTGCCCTCGAAGTTCGTTTGTACCAGACGCCACTATAACTGCATCGTAAAATTATAATGATAATAATGACAGTAATGGGTACCACGTTTGTAAGTAACTCAAATACTAAACTCTCTTACGACTCAATCATTAATTTAATAAGGCTGCTTAGGATCGAGTGCATACTATAGCTAAACTTTACTAAAAGTTTTAACCGTGTTATTGAAGTTCATTCAGCGGGTGAAAGTAGGCCGCCCTGATGCGTCTATAATAGAACATGAGCAGTTTACGCCTGACAAGATTGGGCGCGCAGTTACAATGTTTTGCATTTGTACGAGATAAAATTAACAGCTTGAGAGAGCACCGACTGCGTACTAAATTAAAGATTTTTTACAACTTATAACTGCTGTATGTACAGCAGGCGCCTCGCCCTGCCTTCACTCTAATAATGCACTCGAACACAATGAACAGCCAAGGCTAATTTTACGAGCTTTTATATAAATGGCGGCTAATTAGCTAGCCAGTGCATTCTTTGAGCTATTGCATTCATGTATTTATTGCTCACCAACAGTACAATGGTACACTTGTTCTTTATCAGATAATAGCACGAGAGAATAAGGTTTCCTTTGCGATACAAAACCTCGTATCGTAACAAAGATGATCGTAAGTTGCAACACAGGACCGGGCACCACCACAACTTTCTGATACAAGTAATACTCGCCGAATTGTCTCGAGATTGCGATAGAGCAGAAACCTTATTGCTATTAACAAATAATTGATATTGTCTCCCTGCAACTCTGTATAGGCTGACAAAAGGGACTGTCTCATAGTAACTCTGCAGGCTGATAGAAGGGACTGTCTCATTGCAACTCTGCAGCGAGATTTTTCTTATCTGAATGCTAATGCTCCTGCATTCCTAGTGAATTGGAAACGCCTGCAATTAAATAGACAAAGTTAGGCAGCATCAGAAACTTTTTTGTCGGCATAAAAAATTGCCAGTTGAGAGAGTGAGCGCAGAGGTGTAGCCCGGTTCATTTACATCACAATTTCTGCAACTTTATCGATAGATATGACAACCATTGAAAATGTTACTGGCTTTATGAATTGTTTAAGTGCAAACTCTGTTAATTGAAATTTGAATCTAATTAGCGAGTTACTGATATATTTATAGATAAAAAATCGCGTGAGGATGGAACTACAGTCATGAAAAGGTTTTTAATGTAAATAACTGTTTAATTATCATAGAAGGAGCATACAAATTAATGAGTTCAAATCTGTGATTTGGTATATTATTATACAAAATCGCTTATTTTAATGTTGAAATTTATTGAATATCGTATTGTTATATTTGAAAATGGGCTTGTAGAACCTTTTATGGAAGTAACAATTAAGTTCAAGTATTTTTATATTTAAAAAGACTCCAAAGAGAATCCAGTTCCAGAGCTTTGATGGAAGCTCGGTTAGCTTACGAGGTAGAAAATTCGAAGCCCCGCAATTGAAAATAATCGCGTCGCTAATTAAGGATGAGCAGCAGTGGAGAAAAACGTTCTAATTGTTGATGAAGTAAAATTTTTCTCAAACCTGACAAAATAGTAATTACGCCGGCGCATTAGAAATAATATGGTATTATTCAGCTGAAACGTATTTTCGTCAACGATCCATCATAACATCATGTCGTTTCGTTATATTAATATATCAACATCATGTCATGTCGTCACATTAACAAAGCAACATCATGTCATGTCGTCACATTAACATAACAACATCATGACATGTCACATTAATATAACATCATCATATCATGTCGTCACATTAACATAACAACATCATATGTCGTCACATTAACTAAACATCATCATGTGATGTCGCACATTTTTTTATGGTGTTATCTTAAATCAATTGTTTACAATGACTGCCCAAGGATCCTACCTCATTTGAAGAACAACATACGCCAATCCATCACCGCCAACATACCCGTCAATATGCTTCAGCGAGTGAACGGAACTTCAAAAATTTACTAACTGAATGCATTGACAATGGAGTCATCTCATCATTTGTCCGATGTCATCTTTAAAACTTAGTAATACAAAAATTGAGGTAATATCTTTTCAACAAAATTTATGTTGTAATGATAGCACCGAATGACGAGCGAATATGCTTGCTGTGTCAACAGGTTGTGTTGGTTTAAGGGATTAGTTCATCTGAATGTGTACAAGTTAACACAACCATTCACATGACTTGATCAGTAAAGCGCGCGAAAAATTTACATTGGTAATTGATGAAAAAGTTTATTGGAAATTTTAGTTG
>NW_025941993.1:0-238 GCF_000764305.2 Hyalella azteca | reverse complement strand
CGCCACAGCCACACTCGCCACAGCCACACTCGCCACAGCCACACTCGCCACAGCCACACTCGCCACACTGGACGCTCGTTATCAGCGCGCATTACGCAGCGTCGCGGCGCCTAATGCAGTTTGCTCGTAAGCGGCGGACGCTTATCGTGCGCACCTAGCGGGGGGTGCGTGTCTAGCAGTGGTGCGTATCTAGCACTGGTGCGTGTCTAGCTCTGGTGCGTGTCTAGCACTGGTGCGT
>NW_025941992.1:0-5444 GCF_000764305.2 Hyalella azteca | reverse complement strand
ATAGCCACTAAACTAACTAACTAACTCATCGTCTGATGTTTCGTTCCCATCTGACTCGCCAGCGATGTTCAGCGACACCACAGCTGACTCATATTCGAGTTCGCGGCAGTGATTCAATTTGACGCCTTGATTGGCTATTGGAAACACGGCTGCAGGCTCGAACGCGCTTATATTGTGTAACTAAGGTCAGCGGCGCAGGCTGGACATTGGACACGCGTGGTGCATGATCCAAGACCTTCATTCATACCAAATAAAATTTCGAGCGAGAAAGCGTTTTGTGCAGAACAGAAATCCTGTTTAATTTCACTCATATGTATGTCTGCAGAACAATCTTCAATGTTTTTTGCATCAAAAAGCTAATGATAACATGTTTTACCGGCAGTGGACAAATGGCGGAAGCACATACATGTAAATAATCCCCAAAGTATTTTTAAGTTCCAGCATTATACCTAATGTAGTTTTTATAATTGTTTGCTCCACAACACATTTGTTGTAAAGTTTGTTGTTTCTAATTGTTTGCTTCACAACCTTTGGGCAGGATGGCCCAGTGGTTACAGTTCAGAGTGACAGGATTGGAGCAGTGAGGCGCGGGTTCGATCGCAGCTCTGTGCGTCAGTTTCTGGTCAGAATCGGCGACTATAAGCCGGGCGATTAAGCGTATCAAAATTGGAGCAGCGAGTTGCGAGTTCGAGACCGCAACAAGCTGTGAATGTTCTGCTATGTTAAGAATCGGCAACAGGCCTACGGCCTAATAAACGCTGAAACCGCTATTATTTATTATAATTATTATTATTATAACACTCGTTATACTTTCATGTGTTAGATTTTCTCTGCTCTTGCTCACAATTCCGTCTTTTCGGAAATCGAATTCAAACTCTTTCCCTGTACGTGCCTTAACAGAATTATTTTTTTTAAAGCTAATGACCATCGCTAACATGAGCTAATGTTCCTTGGAAAGCTTACAGAATTATAATTATATTGAGTTCACATCGTAAGTTTATGAACAGAAACGAATAAATATACTGTACGTTCCTAGTCTCACACATTGAAATTGTTCCTACAATTTTCATAGAGAAAATATTAATATTGAACATATAAGCAATGAGGGATGCTGTGAAAACCTTCGCCCTTCAAATTATATCTAGCTATTGGAAGCAACCCTAGTACATCTAAAAATCATAGACTGCATGAAGTCTTAAAATTATCATTCACTTTGTTTCAGAAATACAATAAAAATTACTAATCGATTTCTCAACCGAACAAAATTGCCTATGTGCAACATTATCACTCAAAAACAAATTGACACAAACCATTCACTAATAACTTGTTCTCTAGGCCTTAAAGAATAACTATGTTATAAAATTCGTTGAATTACAATCGTGTTCCGGTTCTCGCATTCAAATTATATCAAGTTAATGCTCTAATAATGAAAATAACTCGTACCGAAATCGAAAGTTTTTCTCGCGAATAATGTCGCAAAAATAACGATTAGAACATCAAACGCTATTACATTTAAGAAAACTCACCACGGACGTTCAATTTAATCAATTATTTATTGTAGATCAATAGATTGATGCTAAGAGTTTTTTTCGATCCTCATACGCACGTTAACCAACTCACGAGTCCCAACCCGAGTGCCATTCGAGTATCAATACGTTGCAATCAACAAAAATTTTGCAGGGCACATTGGGGGTGAGAATTTTTCAGATATTAAATGTTATGGAACTGGAGACCACGATCATAGCCATGTGGTCCTTGGATCTTGTGTCTGGTGAGAGATTTGAAACGGCATTGGATTTGAGCGTGGCATGTTTTTCTCAATCGGTGATGCAGCAATGTTACTCGCCTTTCCATTTTTTTCCATAGGAACCACCATAGAGATGTCTGGGAAAGTTTGTCGTCGTTTGAAATAAAAAATATTATCACATAGTTTTAACTGTTTTTATGTCGTCACATCATTAGGTTAGGTGGGTAATTTTCAAGTGTATCATGAGCATGAAAATTCCGGAAGTCGATTGATTTTAAATATGCGTAATAAGAAGACGTGAAATTTTATCGGAATCGGGACAGAAAAACTGCATAAAAACTTAACAGTGTTCTGCTCATCCGCTGCTAATTTTTGTTAGTCTGCCTCCTCAAATACAGAGAGCTCAAACGCTGGCCAACTCGCCTACTTCAAACAGTTCACAGTCGCTTTTCACCAGGATGATCGCTTTATATATGTAAAACCCACTGAATTTGTTGTAAAAATATAGGAAGTTATGCATCCCTCTAGCTTTTGCGATACGGGCTAGCCGGTAGAGTCTGAAAATATTGAACAGTTTATTAGAGTTTGGGCAGACAGTTTTTCTTTACAAAAAAATTATTTTAAGTTTATTTTAACAAATTAATATCTCGAGAATAGTTTAAAAATGCACCATATTTCAAACATCAAACAAACAAGTGAAAATTATTCTCATTTCTCATAGTCAAATCCATTGGCACATAAAAAAGCAAATTGTTCACAAACAATGCCCGCCATGTGAGGAATATTAGCATTATTTAATCTGCTTTCCAACAGTTTCCTTATGATAAGTAAAATATTAAATTTTGATAATTAATGAATTCGTGTCCTTACTTACATTACCTTAGTGTACTGTTTTAGCAGGAAATATTACCTACATATTAACGTAACATTGCACAATCACCGACAGTGAACATCGGTCATTTGGAGCGGCCACACAAATTTGACCATATCAGACCCATGTCACATTTTTCATGATTTCGAATTTTATCATAAACTTCACCATACCAAATAAATTAATTCCTTCTCGATAGAAGCATCATAATTATTAGTGTTATCTTGAAAAGGAGAGCATTACGCATATTATTCAGTCACTCATTTAAAGCTAAACACCAAGACTTCTTCTTCACGACCGCCAGTGCGCGGTTCCTTGTCAAAGGCTAAACTGAAATTGCCGGTGTACAAAAATCTAATGAAACTCAAAGCCTTATTTTCGATACATAAAATAAATATCATATTTCAAGCCGAACTTGAAGAAAATTCTGACCTTTGAGTATCGGTCACATTTCCATCGTGGCTCCTGCTGCCTGATGCTCCCGCTTTAATTGGTTCAGTGATAGTCCCGCTTCACAGTTCCGCCTAATGTCATTGCTGTGGCGCTCAAGATCTGGCCGAAGTCCGGGTCGCCTCAAGGCCCGACATGGTGGTGGCGCGGCGGTGGAAGTGTGGTTACCGAACCTGGGGCTCCATCGTCACCGGCGTGTACGGTGGCTATGGCATCTTCTCGTCATGCATCGTAATCGAGCCAGCTAGAAAACTTGCGTTAGAACCTTCAACCATTATATAAACTGTTACGAACTATCCTCAGATATTTAGTTTACTAGTCGTGTCACTTCTAAAGTTCGGATGGTCCTCTCGTCACGTCTACCAATGACCGGAAACTGTAAAACACTTCCTTAAATGGTTCAGTATAAGCATGGCATGGGCTGGACGGGCTTTAAAAAACCAATGACAAGCTAAAGTTTATATAGCGAGATATAAACAGCAGCAAATTATTAAGGTAATAAATCAGAAAGCCAGCAAAATATCAGCAAAGCAGATAAACAAATGCTTTCGAATCGGACATGAGAGAGAGCTTTGACAAATCTAGTGGGTAAAGAGAGAGCTGGACTAGGAGTAAAGAGATAGAAAGCGTGATCCTAAAAGACAGAAATAAATAGTAAAACCTAAGCATGATAAATCAATTATATTGTCACTAATATCATGGTATTTCACAATACATTCGAATTTCTACACTATCGCACGCAAAAACTTACCCTGTCGTTGGAGTTAAAAACCTATAAGAGAGGAACCAGTACGCCAGGCGGGATCAGCAGCTTATCTGACTGCTACCAGAAATGTAACGCCCATGTCAGAGCTGGTCACGCTTGATCTTAGCGGTCTAATAGCACGTAGTATGAAATTTCCAGCCTAATATATTACATAAAAGAACTTATTTGAAATCTCATTCCGTGTATTCGAAGTTTTCATAATTCCCTCACGAAATTAGTTAGGAATCAGAATTAAAATTCGCTTTTAATTGGTCGAGATCCGTTACATCATTCTTCCCGTTCTTTTTAATATTTTTGTATAACTTTGTGAAAAAGGCAATGTAGCGGACGACTATTTTTAAGCCACGCTTAAAACGACGTTGGTTTACGCCGCCGCACTTCTCCATGACTAAAGATAAGAAGTTATACTGTTTATAAAATATATGACTCCGGTCACGATCGTGGGACGCGCGTATTTGGCTTCTGATGGCTTCGGGACGGACACGGCTGAAACTGAAAATTGAGGTAAAAATGCCCCCTATCTTCCCCCCTCAGACTGGAGGAAAGGGGAGGAGGCATTTGAATCTCTGCACGCTATATATATGTAGCCTAGTACTACTCACTTGATAGTTTTAAGATCTGAGTAGAGCCTATCAGAGGCTCAATTTCAATGCATAGACTAAGGTTGCATTCGGCTTTTGCATAGGGCAGACAAGTTTAATTTTGGTTTCATATAACTCGTCACACTTCTGGCCTCTGTATTCGTAAAGACATTATCTAAAAGTAAGATCTTGAATTGTTTTAGAATTTAACGTTTTGCTATATCAACTTTTACCGCGCAAATATAAATTGCAATTCGTCAACTGGAAAGCAGAATGACGAAGAACTTATACATCTACACAAAATCGCAAATTTTAAGAAATTTGATAAGTTTAAAAGAAAAATAAAATATCGGAGAGCATGTTAGTGGCCTACTGTCGCACTTTAAAGTTTTCGCAATGAGCGTAATTGGTTGAATTTTGAAGAGCCGATTAATATTCTAATTTTTCATTTAACTCGAGAAGAATTTGAGGTGAATTACTCGAAAGTTCAACTAAGGAAAACTTTTGTACTTCTCTCAAGAGCGCAGAAAATTACTAACGCGAGAAGTGCAGCCTTCTTCATAAATTCACTCACGCTCGGGCTTAATTTAAAGTTATTGAAGTGAATTTCTTGGCGCCTAATTTCTTGTAAAATCCAGGATGAGGCTCATTCTTTCCTTCTGGTGTGATGCCATTGTGGGCACTGAACGTCGAGAATATTTTTATTCTTTCAATCTCCATTTCGCAAGTAGAAAGCGAAATCAAATAATGATATACTTTCATATATCTATAAAATGCAAGCAACTTTAAACTAAATTAAGGTTTCGGGACTGATTACATATGTAGAAGCAAGACAAGAAACTGAGAGCATATATATGTGACTTGCTTTTCACAAGAAATCTAATCGATTGACATTGGGATAAGTTTAATCGAGATATCCGTAATTAGAAAGTCTGCAGCAAACTATAGAATATTTTCACGACATCTACTTATAATGTAGATGAATTAGATGTTAAACTTCCGTAATATTGGGAACAATGAGGCGCGATC
>NW_025941991.1:24995-25734 GCF_000764305.2 Hyalella azteca | reverse complement strand
TGGAAGGTGTAAGGTGCCAGGTGGTAAGTTTTCGATACATTTTATTATGTTAACATGATAATATATTACCTATACAGAATTCCATACTGATGTACTGACAATAATTCCCTGCCACAATGGTGCGGTGTTTTGAGAGTCACGTGAAGCCAACAGAACTTACGTAACGCATAAGTTTTTTTTATAGTTTTTCATTTCTCGATGCGTCCTTAATGTGTCGGAATGTACCGCATTTACCCTATGCACAATCTTCAACAAAACATTTAGTTGATTTGTTTACATTATGATGTTTATGTTTTTTCTGCAGGATATTTTGGCCGGAATGGTAAAGCAATGCGGATTTTGGAAATTGAAAATTTTATGAAGTTACATGTTTGTGAAGTGCAAACCGTGATTTTTCAAACAAAAATTTATGACATTCAAGCTGCGAGATGGAGATTTCATTCATACCTACTGAAATAGGTAATATGATATTAGAGCCACGATATTTCAGACAAAAATAGGACTTTTCCAGCCCTGCGTGGGTTATGCCTTTGCATTATGAGTAGCCTATAATGAGTATAAACTAAAACAAACATTACAGATTACCTAGGC
Organism: Hyalella azteca; assembly: GCF_000764305.2. Classification (NCBI taxonomy): domain Eukaryota; kingdom Metazoa; phylum Arthropoda; class Malacostraca; order Amphipoda; family Hyalellidae; genus Hyalella; species Hyalella azteca. Next base: position 25,143 of record NW_025941991.1, on the reverse strand, counting down.
TAGCACGAGTAGTACGCCATAGTGGCAAAGCAGAGAGTTTTTTAGACTCTTCCTCAAGTTCATTTTTGAGTCCTATAAGTAGACCAGTAAAGTATCTTGGATACCAGAATTATCATACATAAGAAATCTGTTAAAATCTTGAGTACAT